>NW_026777979.1:0-62061 GCF_028023285.1 Balaenoptera ricei
TAGAGCTAGTGTCTCATTGGTTCCCCCTCTTCCCGATCATCCTCAGGACAAATTGCAACCTGTACGGAAGAGGAGGTTAAAGGTGCTGATTCTCCAAGGAGGGAGATTGCTAATAAAGCGGCTGGAATGGAGAACCCGAGCCCAAGGAGATGAGAAATGAGGTGCGTTTTAGAAACCTTTCCCGGTCACACGGTGCAACATCTTTTGGGTTTCTCATGCATGTTTTCGAAGTAGGAAGATGCCCTTGAACCTGGAGATTTGGGACCCATGGGATGGGAACCACGCAGTATTACTTTAAAGGGTCTGCGTTTGCTCACCCAACCTCACCAAACCTCTCAGCCCCAAGAGTGCCCACCCTTATGTCTCTATCAGCTGTGGGTCTAGATATGGTCAATCCAGGTGGCATCACAGCCCCTGAACGAATTTAGTAAGAATTTCTCTCTCTTTCACTGTCTTTGTTTCACGGGTTTTTAAAAGTGATTGATTTTTATAAAGGGGTTTAGCTGCTTTTCACTGCTGTGTTTATGCCGCTTTACACCCACTTGACTCACTTACAGAGAGATATCAATACATAGGTTTTAACATTCTTACTAGTCAGATATATTCTTGGGCGGTGAATAGGGGGTGTTGAGTCCAGTTCACTGAGCAAGGAGTAGGTCGTGTCTGTTACATATTGGGTTTATGGAACGGTCTCTGAGCTAATTTGAAACCCTTCTTTTATGCATCACCCCACCTCACCTTTCCCGTTAAGCAGCCATAGTGTGTTTTCTAAACGTGTGACTCTGTTCTGTGTTGTAATTCAGTTCAAGGGTAGCGGTTTTTACATTCCCTCTATAAGAGATATCTTATGATAAGTGTCTTTTTCTGTGTGACTTATTTCACTTAGAATCGTCGTACCTAAATCCACTCATCATGCTGCTACTATCCTTATGACGTTGATATCATGGCTGAGTGATATTCCATTGTACATAAGGACCACAACTTCTTTATCCATTTTTCTCTTTCCTGGGATATTTAAGGTGTAACGAAGTGGAGGTTCTTGTCAACAGAGCAGCCCTAAACTTTGGGGTGCCTGTGTCTTGCTGATTTTTAGTTTTCCCAATTTATACGCCCATGAGTGGAAGTGCCCTATGCTCTCTAAGCTGAGTTTTTTAGATGTTTCAGGACACACCGTACACTTCTCCAGAGTGGCTGTTGGCAATTTACATCCCGCCCATCAGCGTAGCAAGGCTCCCGTTTCTCCATGGCCTGTCCTGCATTTCTGGTTTTGACACTTTATTCAGCATGGCCCTTTTGACCGGTGGGAAGCGAGACTTCTTTGTAGCGCTGATTTGCATTTCCAGGTTGCTTGGTTGGCCAAAAGGGGCGTATGCGTTTTTTCCTGAATATATTCAGGAAAAAACGCATACGCCCTTTTTGGCCAAGGGCATCATTGTCGAGGTTTTGCCGCTTTTCCCGTGCTTTAAAGGCGATTCGAATCTACCTCCTGAAATCTGTTTCCTGCAATTCTGCCTTGCTTTCAAATCCTCTTCGTTGCCTTCCCTCAATATATTTGTGGACGAGAGTTATCATTTATAACTCTGCAGGTTTGTGAATTGCAGTGCCCCTGAGCTCCATTGTTCAACTCGCTTTCTTGGGAGCTGGCCGCAAAAGCGCAGGATTGCTTCAGGCCCTATTCTGGTTCCGGGCGGCAGGCTGAGCCTGTGGTTAATTCTTCTTCCTGATGGGAAAATAGAGTGACCTGTGCCTGTCCCAACACCTAGAGCTAGTCTCTCATTGGTTCCCTCTCTTCCCGTTCATCCTCAGGACAAATTGCAACCTGTACGGAACAGGAGGTTAAAGGTGCTGATTCTCCAAGGAGGGAGATTGCTAGTAAAGCGGCTGGAATGGCGAACCCGAGCCCAAGGAGATGAGAAATGAGGTCCCTTTTAGAAACCTTTCCCGATCACACGGTGTACCATCTTCTGGGTTTCTCATGCATGTTTTCCATGTAGGAAGATGCCCTTGAACCTGGAGATTTGGGACCCATGGGATGGGTACAATGCAGTATTACTTTAAAGGGTCTGTGTTTGCTCATCCAACCTCACCAAAACTCTCAGCCCCAAGAGTGTCCACCCTTATGTCTCAATCAGCTGTGGGTCTAGGTATGGTCAATCCAAGTGGCATCACAGCCCCTGAGCGAATTTAGTAGGAATTTCTCTCTCTTTCACTGTCTTTGTTTCACGGGTTTTTAAAAGTGTTTGATTTTTATAAAGGGGTTTAGATGCTTTTCACTGCTGTGTTTATGCCGCTTTACACCCACTTGACTCACTTACAGAGAGATATCAATACATAGGTTTTAAGATTCTTACTAGTCAGATATATTCTTGGGCGGTGAATAGGGGGTGTGGAGTCCAGTTCACAGAGCAAGCTGTATGTCGTATCTATTACATATTGGGTTTATGGTACGGTATCTGAGCTAATTTGAAACCCTTGTTTTATGCATCACCCCACCTCACCTTTCCCGTTAAGCAGCCATAGTGTGTTTTCTATACGTGTGACTCTGTTCTGTTTTGTAATTCAGTTCAAGGGTAGCGGTTTTCACATTCCCTCTATAAGTGATATCTTATGATAAGTGTGTTTTTCTGTGTGACTTATTTCACTGAGAATCGTCGTACCTAAATCCACTCATCATGCTGCTACTAGACTTATGACGTTGATTTCATGGCTGAGTGATATTCTATTATACATAAGGACTAATACTTCTTTATCCATTTTTTCTTTCCTGGGATATTTACATTGTAACAAAGTGGAGGTTCTTGTCAACAGAGCAGCCCTAAACTTTGGGGTGCCTGTGTCTTGCTGATTTTTAGTTTTCCCAATTTATACGCCCATGAGTGGAAGTGCCCTATGCTCTCTACGCTGAGTTTTTTCGATGTATCAGGACACACCGTACACTTCTTCAGAGTGGCTGTTGGCAATTTACATCCCGCCCATCAGCGTAGCAAGGCTCCCGTTTCTCCATGGCCTGTCCTGCATTTCTGGTTTTGACACTTTATTCAGCATGGCCCTTTTGACCGGTGGGAAGCGAGACTTCTTTGTAGTGCTGATTTGCCTTTCCAGGTTGCTTGGTTGGCCAAAAAGGGCGTATGCGTTTTTCCTGAATATATTCAGGAAAAAACGCATACACCCTTTTTGGCCAAGGGCATCATTGTCGAGGTTTTGCCGCTTTTCCCGTGCTTTAAAGGCGATTCGAATCTACCTCCTGAAATCTGTTTCCTGCAATTCTGCCTTGCTTTCAAATCCTCTTCGTTGCCTTCCCTCAATATATTTGTGGACGAGAGTTATCATTTATTACTCTGCAGGTTTGTGAATTGCAGTGCCCCTGAGCTCCATTTTTCAACTCGCTTTCCTGGTAGCTGGCCGCAAAAGCGCAGGATTGCTTCAGGCCCTATTCTGGTTCCGGGCGGCAGGCTGAGCCTGTGGTTAATTCTTCTTCCTGATGGGAAAATAGAGTGACCTGTGCCTGTCCCAACACCTAGAGCTAGTCTCTCATTGGTTCCCCTCTTCCCGTTCATCCTCAGGACAAATTGCAACCTGTACGGAACAGGAGGTTAAAGGTGCTGATTCTCCAAGGAGGGAGATTGCTAGTAAAGCAGCTGGAATGGCGAACCCGAGCCCAAGGAGATGAGAAATGAGGTCCCTTTTAGAAACCTTTCCCGATCACACGGTGTACCATCTTCTGGGTTTCTCATGCATGTTTTCCATGTAGGAAGATGCCCTTGAACCTGGAGATTTGGGACCCATGGGATGGGAACAATGCAGTATTACTTTAAAGTGTCTGCGTTTGCTCACCCAACCTCACCAAACCTCTCAGCCCCAAGAGTGTCCACCCTTATGTCTCAATCAGCTGTGGGTCTAGGTATGGTCAATCCAAGTGGCATCACAGCCCCTGAGCGAATTTAGTAGGAATTTCTCTCTCTTTCACTGTCTTTGTTTCACGGGTTTTTAAAAGTGATTGATTTTTATAAAGGGGTTTAGATGCTTTTCACTGCTGTGTTTATGCCGCTTTACACCCACTTGACTCACTTACAGAGAGATATCAATACATAGCTTTTAAGATTCTTACTAGTCAGATATATTCTTGGGCGGTTAATAGGGGGTGTTGAGTCCAGTTCACTGAGCAAGGAGTAGGTCGTGTCTATTACATATTGGGTTTATGGAACGTTATCTGAGCTAATTTGAAACCCTTGTTTTATGCATCACCCCACCTCACATTTCCCGTTAAGCAGCCATAGTGTGTTTTCTAAACGTGTGACTCTGTTCTGTTTTGTAATTCAGTTCAAGGTCGCAGTTTTTACATTCCCTCTATAAGTGATATCTTATGATAAGTGTCTTTTTCTGTGTGACTTATTTCACTTAGAATCGTCGTACCTAAATCCACTCATCATGCTGCTACTAGACTTATGACGTTGATATCATGGCTGAGTGATATTCTATTATACATAAGGACTAATACTTCTTCATCCATTTTTTTCTTTCCTGGGATATTTACGTTGTAACAAAGTAGAGGTTCTTGTCAACAGATCAGCCCTAAACTTTGGGGTGCCTGTGTCTTGCTGATTTTTAGTTTTCCCAATTTATACGCCCATGAGTGGAAGTGCCCTATGCTCTCTAAGCTGAGTTTTTTAGATGTTTCAGGACACACCGTACACTTCTCCAGAGTGGCTGTTGGCAATTTACATCCCGCCCATCAGCGTAGCAAGGCTCCCGTTTCTCCATGGACTGTCCTGCATTTCTGGTTTTGACACTTTATTCAGCATGGCCCTTTTGACCGGTGGGAAGCGAGACTTCTTTGTAGCGCTGATTTGCCTTTCCAGGTTGCTTGGTTGGCCAAAAAGGGCGTATGCGTTTTTTCCTGAATATATTCAGGAAAAAACGCATACGCCCTTTTTGGCCAAGGGCATCATGGTCGAGGTTTTGCCGCTTTTCCCGTGCTTTAAAGGCGATTCGAATCTACCTCCTGAAATCTGTTTCCTGCAATTCTGCCTTGCTTTCAAATCCTCTTCGTTGCCTTCCCTCAATATATTTGTGGACGAGAGTTATCATTTATAACTCTGCAGGTTTGTGAATTGCAGTGCCCCTGAGCTCCATTGTTCAACTCGCTTTCTTGGGAGCTGGCCGCAAAAGCGCAGGATTGCTTCAGGCCCTATTCTGGTTCCGGGCGGCAGGCTGAGCCTGTGGTTAATTCTTCTTCCTGATGGGAAAATAGAGTGACCTGTGCCTGTCCCAACACCTAGAGCTAGTCTCTCATTGGTTCCCTCTCTTCCCGTTCATCCTCAGGACAAATTGCAACCTGTACGGAACAGGAGGTTAAAGGTGCTGATTCTCCAAGGAGGGAGATTGCTAGTAAAGCGGCTGGAATGGCGAACCCGAGCCCAAGGAGATGAGAAATGAGGTCCCTTTTAGAAACCTTTCCCGATCACACGGTGTACCATCTTCTGGGTTTCTCATGCATGTTTTCCATGTAGGAAGATGCCCTTGAACCTGGAGATTTGGGACCCATGGGATGGGTACAATGCAGTATTACTTTAAAGGGTCTGCGTTTGCTCATCCAACCTCACCAAAACTCTCAGCCCCAAGAGTGTCCACCCTTATGTCTCAATCAGCTGTGGGTCTAGGTATGGTCAATCCAAGTGGCATCACAGCCCCTGAGCGAATTTAGTAGGAATTTCTCTCTCTTTCACTGTCTTTGTTTCACGGGTTTTTAAAAGTGATTGATTTTTATAAAGGGGTTTAGATGCTTTTCACTGCTGTGTTTATGCCGCTTTACACCCACTTGACTCACTTACAGAGAGATATCAATACATAGCTTTTAAGATTCTTACTAGTCAGATATATTCTTGGGCGGTGAATAGGGGGTGTGGAGTCCAGTTCACAGAGCAAGGTGTAGGTCGTATCTATTACATATTGGGTTTATGGTACGGTATCTGAGCTAATTTGAAACCCTTGTTTTATGCATCACCCCACCTCACCTTTCCCGTTAAGCAGCCATAGTGTGTTTTCTATACGTGTGACTCTGTTCTGTTTTGTAATTCAGTTCAAGGGTAGCGGTTTTCACATTCCCTCTATAAGTGATATCTTATGATAAGTGTGTTTTTCTGTGTGACTTATTTCACTGAGAATCGTCGTACCTAAATCCACTCATCATGCTGCTACTAGACTTATGACGTTGATTTCATGGCTGAGTGATATTCTATTATACATAAGGACTAATACTTCTTTATCCATTTTTTCTTTCCTGGGATATTTACATTGTAACAAAGTGGAGGTTCTTGTCAACAGAGCAGCCCTAAACTTTGGGGTGCCTGTGTCTTGCTGATTTTTAGTTTTCCCAATTTATACGCCCATGAGTGGAAGTGCCCTATGCTCTCTACGCTGAGTTTTTTCGATGTATCAGGACACACCGTACACTTCTTCAGAGTGGCTGTTGGCAATTTACATCCCGCCCATCAGCGTAGCAAGGCTCCCTTTTCTCCATGGCCTGTCCTGCATTTCTGGTTTTGACACTTTATTCAGCATGGCCCTTTTGACCGATGGGAAGTGAGACTTCTTTGTAGCGCTGATTTGCATTTCCAGGTTGCTTGGTTGGCCAAAAAGGGCGTATGCGTTTTTTCCTGAATATATTCAGGAAAAAACGCATACGCCCTTTTTGGCCAAGGGCATCATTGTCGAGGTTTTGCCGCTTTTCCCGTGCTTTAAAGGCGATTTGAATCTACCTCCTGAAATCTGTTTCCTGCAATTCTGCCTTGCTTTCAAATCCTCTTCGTTGCCTTCCCTCAATATATTTGAGGACGAGAGTGATCATTTATAACTCTGCAGGTTTGTGAATTGCAGTGGCCCTGAGCTCCATTTTTCAACTCGCTTTCTTGGGAGCTGGCCGCAAAAGCGCAGGATTGCTTCAGGCCCTATTTTGGTCCCGGGCGGCAGGCTGAGCCTGTGGTTAATTCTTCTTCCTGATGGGAAAATAGAGTGACCTGTGCCTGTCCCAACACCTAGAGCTAGTGTCTCATTGGTTCCCCCTCTTCCCGTTCATCCTCAGGACAAATTGCAACCTGTACGGAACAGGAGGTTAAAGGTGCTGAGTCTCCAAGGAGGGAGATTGCTAGTAAAGCGGCTGGAATGGCGAACCCGAGCACAAGGAGATGAGAAATGAGGTGCGTTTTAGAAACCTTTCCCGATCACACGGTGCACCATCTTCTGGGTTTCTCATGCATGTTTTCGAAGTAGGAAGATGCCCTTGAACCTGGAGATTTGGGACCCATGGGATGGGAACCACGCAGTATTACTTTAAAGGGTCTGCGTTTGCTCACCCAACCTCACCAAACCTCTCCGCCCCAAGAGTGTCCACCCTTATGTCTCAATCAGCTGTGGGTCTAGATATGGTCAATCCAGGTGGCATCACAGCCCCTGAACGAATTTAGTAAGAATTTCTCTCTCTTTCACTGTCTTTGTTTCACGGGTTTTTAAAAGTGATTGATTTTTATAAAGGGGTTTAGCTGCTTTTCACTGCTGTGTTTATGCCGCTTTACACCCACTTCACTCACTTACAGAGAGATATCAATACATACGTTTTAAGATTCTTACTAGTCAGATATATTCTTGGGCGGTGAATAGGGGGTGTTGAGTCCAGTTCACTGAGCAAGGAGTAGGTCGTGTGTATTACATATTGGGTTTATGGAACGGTCTCTGAGCTAATTTGAAACCCTTCTTTTATGCATCACCCCACCTCACCTTTCCCGTTAAGCAGCCATAGTGTGTTTTCTAAACGTGTGACTCTGTTCTGTTTTGTAATTCAGTTCAAGGGTAGCAATTTTTACATTCCCTCTATAAGTGATATCTTATGATAAGTGTCTTTTTCTGTGTGACTTATTTCACTTAGAATCGTCGTACCTAAATCCACTCATCATGCTGCTACTAGACTTATGACGTTGATTTCATGGCTGAGTGATATTCCATTGTACATAAGGACCACAACTTCTTTATCCAGTTTTCTCTTTCCTGGGATATTTAGGGTGTAACGAAGTGGAGGTTCTTGTCAACACAGCAGCCCTAAACTTTGGGGTGCCTGTGTCTTGCTGATTTTTAGTTTTCCCAATTTATACGCCCATGAGTGGAAGTGCCCTATGCTCTCTACGCTGAGTTTTTTAGATGTATCAGGACACACCGTACACTTCTCCAGAGTGGCTGTTGGCAATTTACATCCCGCCCATCAGCGTAGCAAGGCTCCCGTTTCTCCATGGCCTGTCCTGCATTTCTGGTTTTGACACTTTATTCAGCATGGCCCTTTTGACCGGTGGGAAGCGAGACTTCTTTGTAGCGCTGATTTGCATTTCCAGGTTGCTTGGTTGGCCAAAAGGGGCGTATGCGTTTTTTCCTGAATATATTCAGGAAAAAACGCATACGCCCTTTTTGGCCAAGGGCATCATGGTCGAGGTTTTGCCGCTTTTCCCGTGCTTTAAAGGCGATTCGAATCTACCTCCTGAAATCTGTTTCCTGCAATTCTGCCTTGCTTTCAAATCCTCTTCGTTGCCTTCCCTCAATATATTTGTGGACGAGAGTTATCATTTATAACTCTGTAGGTTTGTGAATTGCAGTGCCCCTGAGCTCCATTTTTCAACTCGCTTTCCTGGGACCTGGACGCAAAAGCGCAGGATTGCTTCAGGCTCTATTCTGGTTCCGGGCGGCAGGCTGAGCCTGTGGTTAATTCTTCTTCCTGATGGGAAAATAGAGTGACCTGTGCCTGTCCCAACACCTAGAGCTAGTCTCTCATTGGTTCCCCCTCTTCCCGTCCATCCTCAGGACAAATTGCAACCTGTACGGAACAGGAGGTTAAAGGTGCTGATTCTCCAAGGAGGGAGATTGCTAGTAAAGCGGCTGGAATGGAGAACCCGAGCACAAGGAGTTGAGAAATGAGGTGCGTTTTAGAAACCTTTCCCGATCACACGGTGCACCATCTTCTGGGTTTCTCATGCATGTTTTCCATGTAGGAAGATGCCCTTGAACCTGGAGATTTGGGACCCATGGGATGGGAACAATGCAGTATTACTTTAAAGGGTCTGCGTTTGCTCACCCAACCTCACCAAAACTCTCAGCCCCAAGAGTGTCCACCCTTATGTCTCAATCAGCTGTGGGTCTAGGTATGGTCAATCCAAGTGGCATCACAGCCCCTGAGCGAATTTAGTAGGAATTTGTCTCTCTTTCACTGTCTTTGTTTCACGGGTTTTTAAAAGTGATTGACTTTTATAAAGGGGTTTAGCTGCTTTTCACTGCTGTGTTTATGCCGCTTTACACCCACTTGACTCACTTACAGAGAGATATCAATACATAGGTTTTAAGATTCTTACTAGTCAGATATATTCTTGGGCGGTGAATAGGGGGTGTTGAGTCCAGTTCACTGAGCAAGGAGTAGGTCGTGTCTATTACATATTGGGTTTATGGAACGGTATCTGAGCTAATTTGAAACACTTGTTTTATGCATCACCCCACCTCACCTTTCCCGTTAAGCAGCCATAGTGTGTTTTGTAAACGTGTGACTCTGTTCTGTTTTGTAATTCAGTTCAAGGGTAGCGGTTTTTACATTCCCTCTATAAGTGATATCTTATGATAAGTGTCTTTTTCTGTGTGACTTATTTCACTTAGAATCGTCGTACCTAAATCCACTCATCATGCTGCTACTAACCTTATGACGTTGATTTCATGGCTGAGTGATATTCTATTATACATAAAGACTAATACTTCTTCATCCATTTTTTTCTTTCCTGGGATATTTACGTTGTAACAAAGTAGAGGTTCTTGTCAACAGAGCAGCCCTAAACTTTGGGGTGCCTGTGTCTTGCTGATTTGTAGTTTTCCCAATTTATACGCCCATGAGTGGAAGTGCCCTATGCTCTCTAAGCTGAGTTTTTTAGATGTTTCAGGACACACCGTACACTTCTCCAAAGTGGCTGTTGGCAATTTACATCCCGCCCATCAGCGTAGCAAGGCTCCCGTTTCTCCATGGCCTGTCCTGCATTTCTGGTTTTGACACTTTATTCAGCATGGCCCTTTTGACCGGTGGGAAGCGAGAATTCTTTGTAGCGCTGATTTGCCTTTCTTGGTTGCTTGGTTGGCCAAAAAGGGCGTATGCGTTTTTCCTGAATATATTCAGGAAAAAACGCATACGCCCTTTTTGGCCAAGGGCATCATTGTCGAGGTTTTGCCGCTTTTCCCGTGCTTTAAAGGCGATTCGAATCTACCTCCTGAAATCTGTTTCCTGCAATTCTGTCTTGCTTTCAAATCCTCTTCGTTGCCTTCCCTCAATATATTTGTGGACGAGAGTTATCATTTATAACTCTGCAGGTTTGTGAATTGCAGTGCCCCTGAGCTCCATTTTTCAACTCGCTTTCCTGGTAGCTGGCCGCAAAAGCGCAGGATTGCTTCAGGCCCTATTCTGGTTCCGGGCGGCAGGCTGAGCCTGTGGTTAATTCTTCTTCCTGATGGGAAAATAGAGTGACCTGTGCCTGTCCCAACACCTAGAGCTAGTCTCTCATTGGTTCCCCTCTTCCCGTTCATCCTCAGGACAAATTGCAACCTGTACGGAACAGGAGGTTAAAGGTGCTGATTCTCCAAGGAGGGAGATTGCTAGTAAAGCAGCTGGAATGGCGAACCCGAGCCCAAGGAGATGAGAAATGAGGTCCCTTTTAGAAACCTTTCCCGATCACACGGTGTACCATCTTCTGGGTTTCTCATGCATGTTTTCCATGTAGGAAGATGCCCTTGAACCTGGAGATTTGGGACCCATGGGATGGGAACAATGCAGTATTACTTTAAAGGGTCTGCGTTTGCTCACCCGACCTCACCAAACCTCTCAGCCCCAAGAGTGTCCACCCTTATGTCTCAATCAGCTGTGGGTCTAGGTATGGTCAATCCAAGTGGCATCACAGCCCCTGAGCGAATTTAGTAGGAATTTCTCTCTCTTTCACTGTCTTTGTTTCACGGGTTTTTAAAAGTGATTGATTTTTATAAAGGGGTTTAGATGCTTTTCACTGCTGTGTTTATGCCGCTTTACACCCACTTGACTCACTTACAGAGAGATATCAATACATAGCTTTTAAGATTCTTACTAGTCAGATATATGCTTGGGCGGTGAATAGGGGGTGTGGAGTCCAGTTCACAGAGCAAGGTGTAGGTCGTATCTATTACATATTGGGTTTATGGAACGGTATCTGAGCTAATTTGAAACCCTTGTTTTATGCATCACCCCACCTCACCTTTCCCGTTAAGCAGCCATAGTGTGTTTTCTAAACGTGTGACTCTGTTCTGTGTTGTAATTCAGTTCAAGGGTAGCGGTCTTTACATTCCCTCTATAAGAGATATCTTATGATAAGTGTCTTTTTTTGTGTGACTTATTTCACTTAGAATCGTCGTACCTAAATCCACTCATCATGCTGCTACTAGCCTTATGGCGTTGATTTCATGGCTGAGTGATATTCTATTATACATAAGGACTAATACTTCTTTATCCATTTTTTTCTTTCCTGGGATATTTACGTTGTAACAAAGTGGAGGTTCTTGTCAACAGAGCAGCCCTAAACTTTGGGGTGCCTGTGTCTTGCTGATTTTTAGTTTTCCCAATTTATACGCCCATGAGTGGAAGTGCCCTATGCTCTCTAAGCTGAGTTTTTTAGATGTTTCAGGACACACCGTACACTTCTCCAAAGTGGCTGTTGGCAATTTACATCCCGCCCATCAGCGTAGCAAGGCTCCCGTTTCTCCATGGCCTGTCCTGCATTTCTGGTTTTGACACTTTATTCAGCATGGCCCTTTTGACCGACGGGAAACGAGCCTTCTTTGTAGTGCTGATTTGCCTTTCCAGGTTGCTTGGTTGGCCAAAAAGGGCGTATGCGTTTTTCCTGAATATATTCAGGAAAAAACGCATACGCCCTTTTTGGCCAAGGGCATCATGGTCGAGGTTTTGCCGCTTTTCCCGTGCTTTAAAGGCGATTCGAATCTACCTCCTGAAATCTGTTTCCTGCAATTCTGCCTTGCTTTCAAATCCTCTTCGTTGCCTTCCCTCAATATATTTGTGGACGAGAGTTATCATTTATAACTCTCCAGGTTCGTGAATTGCAGTGCCCCTGAGCTCCATTTTTCAACTCGCTTTCCTGGGAGCTGGCTGCAAAAGCGCAGGATTGCTTCAGGCTCTATTCTGGTCCCGAGCGGCAGGCAGAGCCTGTGGTTAATTCTTCTTCCTGATGGGAAAATAGAGTGACCTGTGCCTGTCCCAACACCTAGAGCTAGTGTCTCATTGGTTCCCCCTCTTCCCGTTCATCCTCAGGACAAATTGCAACCTGTACAGAACAGGAGGTTAAAGGTGCTGATTCTCCAAGGAGGGAGATTGCTAGTAAAGCGGCTGGAATGGAGAACCCGAGCACAAGGAGTTGAGAAATGAGGTGCGATTTAGAAACCTTTCCCGATCACACGGTGCACCATCTTCTGGGTTTCTCATGCATGTTTTCGAAGTGGGAAGATGCCCTTGAACCTGGAGATTTGGGACCCATGGGATGGGAACCACGCAGTATTACTTTAAAGGGTCTGCGTTTGCTCACCCTACCTCACGAAACCTCTCAGCCCCAAGAGTGTCCACCCTTATGTCTCAATCAGCTGTGGGTCTATATATGGTCAATCCAGGTGGCATCACAGCCCCTGAATGAATTTAGTAAGAATTTCTCTCTCTTTCACTGTCTTTGTTTCACGGGTTTTTAAAAGTAATTGGTTTTTATAAAGGGGTTTAGCTGCTTTTCACTGCTGTGTTTATGCCGCTTTACACCCACTTGACTCACTTACAGAGAGATATCAGTACATAGGTTTTAAGATTCTTACTAGTCAGATATATTCTTGGGCGGTGAATAGGGGGTGTTGTGTCCAGTTCACTGAGCAAGGAGTAGGTCGTGTCTATTACATATTGGGTTTATGGAACGTTATCTGAGCTAATTTGAAACCCTTGTTTTATGCATCACCCCACCTCACCTTTCCCGTTAAGCAGCCATAGTGTGTTTTCTAAACGTGTGACTCTGTTCTGTTTTGTAATTCAGTTCAAGGGTAGCGGTTTTTACATTCCCTCTATAAGTGATATCTTATGATAAGTGTCTTTTTCTGTGTGACTTATTTCACTTAGAATCGTCGTACCTAAATCCACTCATCATGCTGCTACTAGCCTTATGACGTTGATTTCATGGCTGAGTGATATTCCATTGTACATAAGGACCACAACTTCTTTATCCATTTTTCTCTTTCCTGGGATATTTACGTTGTAACAAAGTAGAGGTTCTTGTCAACAGATCAGCCCTAAACTTTGGGGTGCCTGTGTCTTGCTGATTTTTAGTTTTCCCAATTTATACGCCCATGAGTGGAAGTGCCCTATGCTCTCTAAGCTGAGTTTTTTAGATGTTTCAGGACACACCGTACACTTCTCCAGAGTGGCTGTTGGCAATTTACATCCCGCCCATCAGCGTAGCAAGGCTCCCGTTTCTCCATGGCCTGTCCTGCATTTCTGGTTTTGACACTTTATTCAGCATGGCCCTTTTGACCGGTGGGAAGCGAGACTTCTTTGTAGCGCTGATTTGCCTTTCCAGGTTGCTTGGTTGGCCAAAAAGGGCGTATGCGTTTTTTCCTGAATATATTCAGGAAAAAACGCATTCGCCCTTTTTGGCCAAGGGCATCATGGTCGAGATTTTGCCGCTTTTCCCGTGCTTTAAAGGCGATTCGAATCTACCTCCTGAAATCTGTTTCCTGCAATTCTGCCTTGCTTTCTAATCCTCTTCGTTGCCTTCCCTCAATATATTTGTGGACGAGAGTTATCATTTATAACTCTGCAGGTTTGTGAATTGCAGAGCCCCTGAGCTCCATTTTTCAAATCCCTTTCTTGGGAGCTGGCCGCAAAAGCGCAGGATTGCTTCAGGCCCTATACTGGTCTTGGGCGGCAGGCTGAGCCTGTGGTTAATTCTTCTTCCTGATGGGAAAATAGAGTGACCTGTGCCTGTCCCAACACCTAGAGTTAGTGTCTCATTGGTTCCCCCTCTTCCCGTTCATCCTCAGGACAAATTGAAATCTGTATGGAACAGGAGGTTAAAGGTGCTGATTCTCCAAGGAGGGAGATTGCTAGTAAAGCGGCTGGAATGGCGAACCCGAGCCCAAGGAGATGAGAAATGAGGTGCGTTTTAGAAACCTTTCCCGATCACACGGTGTACCATCTTCTGGGTTTCTAATGCATGTTTTCGATGAAGGAAGATGCCCTTGAATCTGGAGATTTGGGACCCATGGGATGGGTACCACGCCGTATTACTTTAAAGGGTCTGTTTTTTCTCACCCAACCTCTCCAAACCTCTCAGCCCCAAGAGTGTCTACCCTTATGTCTCAAGCAGCTGTGGGTCTAGATATGGTCAATCCAGGTGGCATCACAGCCCCTGAACGAATTTAGTAAGAATTTCTCTCTCCTTCACTGTCTTTGTTTCACAGGTTTTTAAAAGTGATTGATTTTTATAAAGGGGTTTAGCTGCTTTTCACTGCTGTTTATGCCGCTTTACACCCACTTGACTTACTTACAGAGAGATATCAATACATATGTTTTAAGATTCTTACTAGTCAGATATATTCTTGGGCGGTGAATAGGGGGTGTTGAGTCCAGTTCACTGAGCAAGGAGTAGGTCGTGTCTATTACATATTGGGTTTATGGAACGGTCTCTGAGCTAATTTGAAACCCTTGTTTTATGCATCACCCCACCTCACCTTTCCCGTTAAGCAGCCATAGTGTGTTTTCTGAACGTGACTCTGTTCTGTTTTGTAATTCAGTTCAAGGGTAGCGGTTTTTACATTCCCTCTATAAGTGATATCTTATGATAAGTGTCTTTTTCTGTGTGACTTATTTCACTTAGAATCGTCGTACCTAAATCCACTCATCATGCTGCTACTAGCCTTATGACGTTGATTTCATGGCTGAGTGATATTCCGTTGTACATAAGGACCACGACTTCTTTATCCATTTTTCTATTTCCTGGGATATTTAAGGTATAACGAAGTGGAGGTTCTTGTCAACAGAGCAGCCCTAAACTTTCGGGTGCCTGTGTTTTGTTGATTTTTATTTTTCCCATTTTATACGCCCATGAGTTGAAGTGCCCTACGCTCTCTAGCTGTGTTTTTTAGATGTTTTAGGAAACACCATACACTTCTCCAGAGTGGCCGTTGGCAAATTACATCCCGCCCATCAGCCTTACAAGGCTCTCTTTTCTCCTTGGCCTTTCCTGCATTTCTGGGTTTTACACTCTTTTAGAATGGCCCTTTTGACCCCTGGGAAGTGAGACTTCTTTGTAGTGCTCATTTGCATTTCTGGCTTGCTTGATTGGCGAAAAAAGGCATATGCGTTTTTTCCTCAATATATTCAGGAAAAAAGGTATACTCCCTCTTTGGCCAAGGGCATCATTTTCGATGTTTTACCGCTTTTCATGTCCTTTAAAGGCGATTTGAATCTACCTCCTGAAATTTGTTTCCTGCAATTCTGCCTTGCTTTGAGATCCTCTTCGTTGCCTTCCCTCAGTATATTTTTGGATGAGAGTGATCATTTATAACTCTGCATGTTTTTGAATTGCAGTGCCCCTGAGCTCCATTTTTCAACTCGCTTTTTTGTGAGCTGGCTGCAAAACCACAGGATTGCTTTTGGCCTTATACTGGTTCCGTGGGGCAGGTTGAGCCTGTGGTTAATTCTTCTTCTTGATGGGAAATTAGAGTGACCTGTGCCTGTCTGAACATCTAGGGCTTTTCTCTCATTGTTTCTCCTCATTCCCCTTCATCCTCTGGACAAATTTCAAACTCTGTGCAACAGGATGTTGAAGGTGCTGACATCCTCAAGTGTTTAGAATGTTAGGAAAGAGGCTGGAGGGGTGAACCCGACAACCAGGGGATTAGGAGATGAGGTGCGTTTTCCAAAATCTTCCTGATCCATCCGTGTACCATCTTCTGGGTGTCACAGGCATGTTTTAGCTGTAGGAAAGGTCCCATGTATGTAAGGAGAACTCCAGGGATTTTTTCAAATCAGTGTCTCCCCGAACCCCAATCTGGGGAATTTTTAAGCTACTGGTACATGTATGTTCATTAAGGGACTGGGCTGTAGGCAGAGTCCGAACTTTAGAGGATTGAAGTCTTCATGGTCCGAAATGCTCACCATCGGCCTCCTTTAGTTTCCATTTTATCTGTAGTTGATAGATGATGTCGATATTGATATCTATTGTTTTTCAGATTATTTCCCCTTAGGGGTTATTACAAAATATTGAGTATAGTTCCCTGTGCTATACAGCAGTTCCTTGTTGATGATATATTTTATACATAGCAGTGTGTATATGTTAATCCGAAACTGTTAATTTATCCCTCCTCCCACCTTTCCCCTTTGGTAATAAAAAAATACAAGATTTAATACTTCTCAGAAATCTAGGAGCTGAAATAGAGGTATCATTTTCAATGGAAAATCATTCAAAACAAGATTGAAACTTCAGCCAAGATTAGTAGATCCACATCCTTGGAAAGAAATCACTGCATTTCTCTAATGTTGACCTGACAAATACGACAAACCCCTCCACTGAACTTGCTTATAATAAAGTGATGGAAATATCAAATGGAAGTGTTAGAAATACCTTATTTTACACGAGCCTTATACACTGCTCTATGTTAACTACAGTTTGGCTCACACATCTGTTCATTGAAGTTACAATATTTGGCTCACACATCTGTTCATTGAAGTTACAATGTTCTCAAATTCTGTTACTGATCCTGCAGAGTCGGCCCCAACAAGGGTCCCCCTGCACAGTGTCATTGGAGCCAACAGATCGAGACTGAGTTTGGTTCAGAAGCAAAGGAAAACTTTATATTTTGATCAGAGAATGGAGAGGTGAGAGCGTGCGCTCCCCCGCGGACTGTGGGCCGGGCTGCTCTGTAGGGATCCCGTCAGCGTCAGCGGGAGGGACGGGGCGGAGCTCTCGAGGGCTGAGTTGGCTGGAGCTCAGGCTCTATGTGGCGGAGTCTGCACAGGGCCCCGAGAGCTGATGTGTCGGCCCAGCCATTTTGCACTAGGAAATCGGGTCTGAAGTGCCAGGTGTGGGACCTCTGCCTGTGGAAACCTAGGAACAAGTGAAATTAGAAAAAGCACAAAGGAAAAAAAGGTTAGACTTTATTTTATTGCCCAGATTCTATTTTTATCTCCCAGGAATTTTTAATGGGCTTTGCCGGTGACAAACCCCTCCTCTGCCTCTTGTCCCATTCCACATTCTTGGGGCGCTGAGGGTGCAGACACCTCTTCTGTAAATGCTTCGTGCTGAGTTGGGTGTCCTCATACCCGGGGGGGAGGGGCAGGACTTCTCCCCAGCAGCCTCCAGGTGAGGTTGATTGTCCCCAGGCCTCCTCCCTCACTGCTCGTCTGCCTGAGCACCAGCGTTGGAAGTTTTATAGATTCTAATGACCTTTAAGGGTCCAGGAAAGAGATGCGCAGGGACGCTGGGGGGGCCGGTTTTACCCTGCTCCACATTGGTTCGGCCCCCTTAGGCTGACGGTTTCTGCCAGCCTAGATGCTCTGACCAGTAGTCTGCGCTTTCTTCAGTTAGGCCACTGAATTAACGTACAAAGAGCACCAGGTGTCAGAGCCCTGCCTGCTCAACTCCCAGACAGTCCAGGGCCGGTGGTGATCCAGGACCATGACGGCCACTCAGTCACCGCCCTTTTGAAGTAACCAGGAGTACATCTGGTCTCATTGGTCGCCGTCACCATGGTGTCTGTAGGCTTTTCTATGGTGGCAGCGTTATTTACGGGTCCCCTGCCAGGTTTATTAGCTCCGCTCTGGGTGCAGTAAGTCCTGCAAGCAATAGTCTGTTCTTTTGGGGCACACTCTTGTGGTTTTCTGAGAGAAGCTCCAGGTCAAGTGATGGTCACACGAGTCGTCATGGGGGCCTGTTGCCTCAGGTTGTCTCTCTGGAGGTTGGAGTTGGAGGGCCTCCTCACTCGAGGTCATTGTGCCCACGGAGCGATCCCTGCAACTTCAGGGCATGGTGGGTGGTTAGGATCACCAAGTGGCGTCCTTTACCCTTAGGAGGGAGCTGGCCTTGCGGGCTGCTCATTTCCAGGTTTTTAGATACCCCCAGTATCCTGGTCGGATGGGGTGGCTGGCCAATGCCTGGAGGGCATTCTTGCGTTGTTCCATTTCAAGCGGTCCCAGTTTTGGCACTAAAACTCCAAGGGCGATTCGCCTTCGACCAGGAATGTAAAGGTCAAAGGGTTTAGCTAAATTAAGGAGGTCCAGGGCAAGGGTCTGAATTGACTGCTCTTTCCATTCTTGAAAGGCCGCTTCTGGATTCTATTCAAAAGGATCATCATCTTTTCCTTTCAGTGTTTCATATAGAGGCCCAGGTATTAGACTGTAGTTAGGGATTCAGATGCAGCAAACCCTGGTCTCCCCAGGAACCCCTAAGCTGTCTTCTAGTTTTAGGAAGGGTGAGGCTGCAAATGGCTTCTTCCCTTTCCTGGGATGGGCTTCTCCGATCTTCTGTGAGAATGAAGCCCAGGCAGGTCACCTTAGTCTGTGATATTTGAGCCTTTTTCTTGGACACCTTCTATCTTTTATTGGCTAGGTAGTCCAGAGGCCTCCTTAGTAGGGCTGGCGATCAGAATGTCGTCTGCATATTTTTTTTAAATTTATTTATTTATTATTTATGGCTGTGTTGGGTCTTCGTTTCTGTGCGAGGGCTTTCTCTAGTTGCGGCAAGCTGGGGCCACTCTTCATCACGGTGCGCGGGCCTCTCACTATCGCAGCCTCTCTTATTGTGGAGCACAGGCTCCAGACGCGCAGGCTCAGTAATTGTGGCTCACGGGCCTAGGTGCTCCGCGGCATATGGGATCTTCTCAGACCAGGGCTCGAACCTGTGTCCCCTGCATTGGCAGGCAGATTCTCAACCACTGCGCCACCAGGGAAGCCCAGAATGTCGTCTGCATATTGAAGGAGGGTTCACTTCTCCAGAGGTAGATCTTTTAGGGTTTTAGCTAACGTTTCCCCAAAGATGGTGTGGGAATTTTTGAACCCCTGGGGCAGGACGGCCAAGCAGTATTGTTTTTGTTGTATGTTGAGTCCTGCCACTCACAGCCAAAATTTCTTGTGACTCTGGGACTAATGGAATACAGAAGAAGGCATCATTGAAGTCTAATACAGAATACCATGTCCTGGTGGATGGTAGAATGACCAGCAGGGTGTAGGAATTAGGAACTACTGGATGTATATCCTCTGTGGCTTCACTGACTGTCCTGGCGTCCTTTACCAGGTCCCCAGCAGCCCACGGGGCTCTCATGGTCAGGCCCCTCCCAGGATATGGAGCTCACCTGTGCAGGTAGCCAGCAGCCCACGGGGCTCTCGTGGTTAGGCCCCTCCCAGGATATGGAGCTCACCTGTGCAGGTACCCAGCAGCTCACGGGGCTCTCGTGGTCAGGCCCCTCCCAGGATATGGAGCTCACCTGGGCAGGTACCCAGCAGCTCACGGGGCTCTCGTGGGCAGGCCCCTCCCTGGATATGGAGCTCCCTTGGACAGGTACCCAGCAGCTCACGGGGCTCTCGTGGGCAGGCCCCTCCCTGGATATGGAGCTCCCTTGGACAGGTACCCCGGCAGAGCTGGGCACACAGGAACCGTGCACATAGCCCTCATTGCAGAGCACCCCCAGCACACCTGTCGCTCAGAGCTGACACAGAGCACCTCAGAGCAGGGCTTGAACTAACAAACAGCAGCTCCGACATGTCTGTGACCCTAGGCTTCACTCTGTGCGGCCTCCCTCCACCTGGTCTTCCAGGGGCTTCCACTGCAGCCGGGGCACCAGGCCTCTGTCTCCACCCACCAACCCTCCTCTCCCTGACTCCTGGGTTCCTCTCATTAGGAGAGGGTCTTCTTGAAGTTGTCTTCCACTCATGGACCAGATAAAATGATTAGAAAACAAGCCAGGGCTGCCGCCCCTTGTCTATCCTGACTCTCGGGACCCTACACCTGTTCCTTGGATCTGGCCGGTGCAGCAAGGCCCATTATCTGCAACTCTGAGCCCCTGAGGGGCAAGGATTGGCTGACCTGGGCAGCCTGACCTGGCCGGCCAGCCCTTCCCAGGTGTGCCTCGGTTGAGGTCAATATAAACACCCCTCCAGGCAGCAAAAGCCTCTGCAGCTGTGCCTGACGCCATATTCTCTGCCCCGTCAGCAGTCTCGGGGTTGTGCTGGTGGGAGGGAGTAGGGCCCAGGGCTCTATGAGTGGCCCCGTGTGAGTGGGGCTCTGCTGGACTTTCTGCAGGAGTTGCCGGGCTGCCACCTGCTAAAGAAGACGATGTGTCACCCATACCTGCTGCTGGAATTTCTCCCCGGGCAGAGGTGAGGAAGGAAAAAAGCAGTGGGGACCGGGACAGGAGGGGTACCTCAGGCAGGGAAATGGAAAGCTTCCAGAAGAGCGCCCGGGGCCAGGACCGTCCTGGCTGGCCTGCAGGCACCAAGTCGGCCTGCGTGCTGTCGCTGGTGTGACTCCAAGCCCTTTCCTCTAGGCTTTAAAGTCTTTGTACACATTCGGGTGTTTTACCTGGGAAGGGTGGGAAAAGTTCAGCAGCAGCTGGCCTGAGGCTCAGCTCACGTTTACTCAGAGACGCCTCCTCATGGTCCCTCAGCTTTGCAATGAGGACGCTCCTTGCGGGGGAGCTGCTGGCTGCATGGGAGACGATTCCCCACCTCTGACCAACTTCAGAATTGTTTACCACTGGAGCAAGTGCCCTGATAGGGTTTTCCTCTGTATGACCAGTGGGTTCTGTTTTTTTTTTTTTTTTCTTTTTTGGTTCAAGGTAGGTTTTATTCCTCTTTTTGTATTTATAGATATAAGCATGGAACTAATTCATTCATATAAATACGTCTATGGGAAGGACAGAACTTTTTTTTCTGTTTTCTGTTTTTAAATATTATTTTTTAATTTTTAAATTTTATTTTATTCATTTTTTTATACAGCAGGTTCTTATTGGTTATCTATTTTATACATATAAGTGTATATATGTCAATCCCAGGCTCACAATTCATCCCACCACCACCACCCTGCCACTTTCCCCCCTTGGTGACCATACATTTGTTCTCTACATCTGTGTCTCTATTTCTGCCTTGCAAACCGGTTCATCTGTACCATTTTTCTAGGTTCCACATGTATGCGTTAATATACGATATTTGTTTTCCTTTTTCTGACTTACTTCACTCTGTATGACAGTCTCTAGATCTATCCACGCCTCTACAAATGACCCAATTTCATTCCTTTTTATGGCTGAGTAATATTCCATTTTATATATGTACCACATATTTTCTATTTGTCTATCTATGGGCATTTAGGTTGCTTCCATGACCTGGCTATTGTAAATAGTGCTGCAATGAACATTGTGGTGAATGTGACTTTTTGAATTATGGTTTTCTCTGGGTATATGCCCAGTAGTGGGATTGCTGGGTCATATGGTAATTCTATTTTTAGTTTTTTAAGGAACCTCCATACTGTTCTCCATAGTGACTGTATCAATTTACATTCCCACGAATAGTGTAAGGGGGTTCCCTTTTCTCCACACCCTCTCCAGCATTTGTTGTTTGTAGATTTTCTGATGATGCCCATTCTAACTTGTGTGAGGTGATACCTCATTGTAGTTTTGGTTTATATTTCTCTAATAATTAGTGATGTTGAGCAGCTTTTCATGTGCTTCTTGGCCATCTGTATGTCTTCTCGGGACAAATGTCTGTTTACGTCATCTGCCCATTTTTGGATTGGGTTGTTTGTTTTTTTACTGTTGAGCTGCATGTGCTGTTTATATATATTGGAGATTAATCCTTTGTCCATTGATTCGTTTGCAAATATTTTCTCCCATTCTGAGGTTGTCTTTTCGTCTTGTTTGTAGTTTCCTTTGCTTTGCAAAAGCTTTTAGGTTTCATTTGCTCCCATTTGTTTATTTTTGTTTTTTATTCCATTACTCTAGTAGGTGGATCAAAAAAGATCTTGTTGTGATTTTTGTCAAAGAGTATTCTTCCTATGTTTTCCTCTAAGAGTTTTATAGTGTCCAGTCTTACATTTCGGTCTCTAATCCATTTTGAGTTTATTTTTTGTGTATGGTGTTAGGGAGTGTTCTAATTTCATTCTTTTACATGTAGCTGTCCATTTTTCCCAGCACCACTTATTGAAGAGACTGTCTTTTCTCCATTGTATATCCTTGCCTCCTTTGTCATAGATTAGTGGACCATAGGTGTGTAGGTTTATCTCTGGGCTTTCTTTTTTTTTCCTTTTACATCTTTATTGGAGTATAATTGCTTTACAATTGTGTGTTAGTTTCTGCTGTATAAAAAAGTGAATCAGCTATACGTATACATATAACACCATATCCACTCCCTCTTGCACTTCCCTCTCACTCCCTTATCCCACCCCTTTAGGTGGTCACAAAGCACCGAGCTGATCTCCCTGTGCTATGTGGCTGCTTCCCAGTAGCTATCAATTTTACATTTGGTAGTGTATATATGTCCATACCACTCTCTCACTTTGTCCCAGCTTACACTTCCCCCTCCCCGTGTCCTCAAGTCCTTTCTCTACGTCTGTGTCCTTAATCCTTTCCTGACCCTAGGTTCTTCATAACCTTTTTTTCTTTTAGATTCCATATATATGTGTTAGCATACGTTATTTGTTTTTCTCTTTCTGGCTTACTTCACTCTGTAGGACAGACTCTAGATCCATCCACCTCACTAAAAATAACTCAATTTCGTTTCTTTTTATGGCTGAATAATGTTCCATTGTATATATGTGCCACATCTTCTTTATCCAGTTATCTGTTGATGGACACTTAGGTTGCTTCCATGTCCTGGCTATTGTAAATAGAGCTACAATGAACACTGTGGTACATGACTCTTTTTGAATTATGGTTTTCTCAGGGTAAATGTCCAGTAGTGGGATTGCTGGGTTGTACGGTTGTTCTATTTTTAGTTTTTAAGGAACCCCCATACCGTTCTCCCTAGTGGCTATATCAATTTACATTCCCACCAACAGTGCAAGAGGGTTCCCTTTTCTCCAATAAATGCCTCTCCAGCATTTATTGTTGGTAGAATTTTTGATGATGGCCATTCTGACTGGTGTGAGGTGATACCTCATTGTAGTTTTGATTTGCATTTCTCTAATAATTAGTGATGTTCAACATCCTTTCATGTGTTTGTTGGCAACCTGTATATCTTCTTTGGAGAAATGTCTATTTAGGTCTTCTGCCCATTTTTGGATTGGGTTGTTTGGCTTTGTGATATTGAGCTACAGGAGCTGCTTTTTGGAGGTTAATCCTTTGCCATTTGCTTCATTTGAAAATATTTTCTCCCATTCTGATGGTTGTCTTTTCATCTTGCTTATGTTTTCCTTTGCTGTGCAAAAGATTTTAAATTTCATTAAGTCCCATTTTTTAATTTTTGTTTTTATTTCCATTTCTCTAGGAGGTGGGTCAAAAAGGATCTTGCTGTGATTTATGTCATAGACTGTTCTGCTTATGTTTTCCTCTAAGAGTTTTATAGTGGCTGGTCTTACATTTAGGTCTCTAATCCATTTTGAGTTTATTTTTGTGTATGGTGTTAGGGAGTGTTCTAATTTCATTCTTTTACATGTAGCTGTCCAGTTTTCCCAGCACCACTTACTGAAGACACTGTCTTTTCTCCATTGTATACCCTTGCCTCCTTTGTCATAGATTAGTGGACCGTAGGTACGTGGGTTTATCTCTGTGCTTTCTATCCTGTTCTATTGATCTATATTTCTGTTTTTGTGCCACTACCATATTATCTTGATTACTGTAGCTTTGCAATATAGTCTGAAGTCTGGAAGTTTGATTCCTCCAGCTCTTTTTTTTTCCCCTCAAGACTGCTTTGGCTATCCGGGGTCTTTTGTGTCTCCCTACAAATTTTAAGATTTTTTTTTCTAGTTCTGTAGAAAATGCCAAAGGTATTTTGATAGGGATTGCATTGAATCTGTAGATTGCTTTGGGTAGTATAGTCATTTTCACAATATTGATTCTTCTAATCCAAGAACATGGTATATGTCTCCATCTGTTTATATCATCTTTGATTTCTTTCATCAGTGTCATAGTTTTCTGAGTACAGGTCTTTTACTTCCTTAGGTAGGTTTATTCCTAGGTATTTTATTTTTGTTGCAGTGGTAATGGGATTGTTTCCTTAATTTCTCTTTCTGTTCTTTCATTGTTAGTGTATAGGAATGCAAGCAATTTCTGTGCATTAATTTTGTATCCTGCAACTTTACCAAATTCATTGATTAGCTCCAGTGGTTTTCTGGTGGCATCTTTAGGATTCTCTATCTATGATATGATGTCATTTGCAAACAGTGACAATTTTACTTCTTCTTTTCCTTTTTGTATTTCTTTTATTTCTTTTTCTTCTCTGATTGCCATGGCTAGGACTTCCAAAACTATGTTGAATAGTAGTGGTGAGAGTGGACATCCTCGTCTTGTTCCTGACCTTAGAGGAAACGTTTTCAGTTTTTCACCGTTGAGAATGATGTTTGCTGTGGGTTTGTCATATATGGCCTTTATTATGTTGAGGTAGTTTCCCTCTATGCCCACACTCTGCAGAGTTTTTATCGTAAATGGGTGTTGAATTTTCTCAAAATCTTTTCCTGCATCTATTGAGATGATCATATGGTTTTATTCTACAATTTGTTAATATGGTGTATCACATTGATTTGTGTGTATTGAAGAATCCTTGCATCCCTGGGATAAACCCCACTTGATCATGGTGTTTGATCCTTTTAATGTGTTGTTCGATTCTGTTTGCTAGTATTTTGTTGAGGATTTTTACATCTATATTCATCAGTGATATTGGTCTATAATTTTCTTTCCTTGTAGTATCTTTGTGTGGTTTTGGTATCAGGGTGACGGTGGTCTCATAGAATGAGTTTGGGAGTGTTCCTTCCCCTGCAATTGTTTTGAAGAATTTGAGAAGGTTGGGTGTTAGCTCTTCTCTAAATGTTTGACAGAATTCACCTGTGATGCCATCTGGTTCTGGACTTTTGTTTGTTGGAAGATTTTTAATCACAGTTTCAATTTCATTGCTTGTGATAGGTTTGTTCATATTTTCTATTTCTTCCTGGTTCAGTCTTGGAAGGTTATCCCTTTCTAAGAATTTGTCCATTTCTTCCAGGTTGTCCATTTTATTGGCATAGAGTTGCTTGTAGTAGTCTCTTAGGATGCTTTGTATTCCTGTGGTGTCTGTTGTAACTTCTCCTTTTTCACTTCTAATTTTGTTGATTTGATTCCTCTCCCTCTTTTTCTTGAGTCTGGCTAAAGGTTTATCATTTTTGTTTACCTTCTCAAAGAACCGGCTTTTAGTTTTATTGATCTTTGCTTTCGTTTTCTTTGCTTCTATTTCATTTATTTCTGCTTTGATCTTTATGATTTCTTTCATTCTACTAACTTTGGGTTTTGTTCTTCTTTCTCTAGTTCCTCTAGGTGTAAGGTTAGATTGTTTAGTTGAGATTTTTCTTGTTTCCTGAGGTAGGCTTGTATTGCTATAAACTTCCCTCTTAGAACTGCTTTTGCTGCATCCCATAGGTTTTGGATCATCGTGTGTTTCTTGTCATTTGTCTCTAGGTAGTTTTTGATTTCCTCTTTTATTTCTTCGGTGATCTCTTGGTTATTTAGTAACGTATTGTTTAGCCTCCATGTGTTTGTGTTTTTTACGGTTTTGTCCCTGTTATTGATTTCTAATCTCATAGCATTGCAGTTGGAACAGCTGCTTGATATGATTTCAGTTTTCTTAAATTTACTGAGGCTTTATTTGTGACCCAAGATGTGATCTATCCTGGAGAATGTTCCGTGTGCAGTTGAGAAGAACGTGTAATCTGCTGTTTTTGGATGGAATGTCCTATAAATATCAATTAACTATATCTGGTCTATTGTGTCATTTAAAGCTTGTGTTTCCTTATTAATTTTCTGTCTGGATGATCTCCACTGGTGTAAGTGAGCTGTTAAAGTCCCCTGCTATTATGGTGTTACTGTTGATTTCCTCTTTTATAGCTGTTAGCAGTTGCCTTCTGTATTGAGGTGCTCCTATGTTGGGCACATATATATCTATAATTGTTATATCTTCTTCTTGGATTGATCCCTTGACCATTATGTAGTGTCTTTCCTTGTCTCTTGTAACATTCTTTATTTTAAAGTCTATTTTATCTGATATGAGTATTGCTACTCCAGCTTTCTTTTGATTTTCATTTGCATAGAATATATTTTTCCATCGCCTCACTTTCAGTCTGTATGTGTCCCTAGGTCTGAAATGGGTCTCTTGTAGACAGCATATATACGGGTCTTGTTTTTGTATGCATTCAGGGAGCCTGTGTCTTTTGGTTGGAACATTTAGTCCATTCACGTTTAAGGTAATTATTGATATGTATGTTCCTATTACTATTTTCTTAATTGTTATGGGTTTGTCTTGGTGGGTCCTTTTCTTCTCTTGTGTTTCCCACTTAGAGAAGTTCCTTTAGCATTTGGTGTAGAGCTGGTTTCATGGTGCTGAATTCTCTTAGCTTTTGCTTGTCTGTAGGGCTTATGATTTCTCTGTCAAATCTGAATGAGATCCTTGCTGGGTGGAGTACTCTTGGTTGTAGGTTCTTCCCTTTCGTCACTTTAAATTTATGCCACTCCCTTCTGGCTTGTAGATTTTCTGCTGAGAAATCAGATGTTATCCTTATGGGAGTTCCCTTGTATGTTATTTGTCATTTTTCCCTTGTTGCTTTCAATAATTTTTCTTTGTCTTCAATTTTTGTCAATTTGGTTACTATGTGTCTTGGCATTTTTCTCCTTTGATTTATCCTGACTGGGACTCTCTGCACTTCCTGGACTTGGGTGGCTATTTCTTTTCCCATGCTAGGGAAGTTTTCGACTATAATCTCTTCAAATGTATTCTCGGGTCCTTTCTCTCTCTCTTCTCCTTCTGGGACCCCTTTGATGTGAATGTTGTTGCGTTAAATGTTGTCCCAGAGGACTCTTAGGGTGTCTTCATTTATTTTCATTCTTTTTCTTTATTCTGTTCCATGGCAGTGATTTCCACCTTTCTGTCTTCCAGGCCACTTATCCGTTCTTCTGCCACAGTTTTTCTGCTACTGATTCCTTCTGGTGTATTTTTCATTTCAGTTATTATATTGTTCACCTCTGTTTGTTTGTTCTTTAATTCTTCTAGGTGTTTGCTCCTTAATTCTTCTAGGTCTTTGTTAAGCATTTCTTGCATCTTCTCGATCTTTGCCTCCATTCTTTTGCCAAGGTCTTGGATCATGTTCACTATCATTATTCTGAATTCTTTTTCTGGAAGGTTCCCTATCTCCACCTCATTTCGTTTTTTTTCCTAGGGGTTTATCTTGTTCCTTAATCTGGTATAAAGTCCTCTGCCTTTTCATTTTGTCTATCTTTCTGTGAATGTGGTTTTCCTTCCACAGGCTGCAGAATTATAGTTCTTCTTGCTTCTGCTGTCTGCTCTCCAGTGGATGAGTCTATCTTAGAGGCTTGTGCAAGCTTCCTGATGGGAGGGACTGGTGGTGGGTAGAGCTGGGTGTTGCTTTGGTGGGCAAAGCTTTAATCTGCTTGTCTGCAGATTAAATAAAACTTTAATAAAAAGTTTAATCCACTTATCTGCTGATGCATGGGGCTGGGTTCCCTCCCTGTTGGTAGTTTCGCCTGAGGTGACCCAGCACTGGAGCCTACCTTGCTCTTGGTGGGGTTAATGGCGGACTCTGGGAGGGCTCACACCAAGGAGTATTTCCCAGAACTTCTGCTGCCAGTGTCGTTGTCCTCACGGTGAGCCACAGCCACAGCTACCACCTGCCTCTGCAGGAGACCCTCTAAAACTATCAGGTAGTTCTGGTCATTCTCCTACGAGGTCACTGCTCCTTCCCCTGGGTTCTGATGTGCTCACTACTTTGTGTGTGCCCTCCAAGAGTGGAGTATCTGAGTGGAGTTGAGACTCTGAGACTCTGCGTGGAGTCGCACAGACTCTGGGTCCTGTGAAGCTTCGATGCTTTGTGGTTCTAGAAATCCTATAGGAGATGGTCCACAGCAGGTGAAGCTATTGCTGTCAGTTGAGGTGGTGAAGCCAAAGATCTGCAGTTCCGACTAGAGGTGCCGATGTACATACAGGACAAAATCATCTCGTGTGAATGTAGTTCAGGCATGTTTAAGATGAATGGAGCCATGTTAATGCCTACCATATTCTATCTTGAGCCTCTCCTCAGGGACCCCCTCCTCAGTTCCTGAGGCTCCTGTAAGTCATGTACAGGGGACTGGAGAGTGGGCTCTGTCCAATCTGAGCCCTGAGTTACCCTGTGTGTATCTTAGGATACTTTGTATTTCTGTGGGGTCTGTTGTAACATCAACTCTTTCATTTCAGATTTATTTGGGCCCTCTCTTTTTAAAAAAACATACTACTGTTGTCTTTTATTCTTTACAGAAGTTTAATAAGTGTTTGATCTACCTTGACTTACTCTATGTATACTTTTTGCAGTGAGATTTTTACTTTTCTTTGTTTTCTTGTTACTATCAATAATTAGTGAGACTTCTTTTAAGCTACCTTCAACATTGTTTATAAAGCTGCTTTATTAGTGATGACAGAGCCTTAATGGAAGTCATGTTCTGGTTGTAAATTAGAATGCAATGTGCCAGCAAAAAGCCCCTTAAGTTTATTTCTCATTACTTCTTGGTCTTTTTTTAATTTAATTTTTATTTTTTATCAGAGCAAATTTGATTAAAATGTTTTGTTTCTTCTAGGTGTGCAAGATGTGGTTCTTTTAAACATATACATATATCTATTCTTCTTTGGATCATTTTCCCATGTAGGTTATGATACAATGTTGAGTAATCTTCTTTTGGTATTACGTAGGTCTTTGGTGATTACACATTTCACATTTGTTTCTATATCTATGTTAACCCCAATATCCTAAGGTATCCAATCCTCACACCTTTCCATTTGGTGAACCATAAGTTAGTTTAGTGAATCTGTGATTGCATTTCTCTGTGGAAATATCTTCATTGGTATCAATTTTTAGCTAAGATCTATAAGTGATATTATAGGATATGTGTCTTTTGCTTTCTGACTTAGTACAATTTGCCTGATTACCTCAAGAATCATACATGGTGCTGCAAATAGCATTGTTTTATTTTTTTCCCTGGCTAATATTCCATCTGTACGTGTATCAGTTCTTCTTTGGCCACGCACCTCTTGATGGACCTTTTGGTTGTCTCCATGTCTTGGCTATTGTAATACTGCTGCAATACACATTTGCTTGCCTGTGTCTTTCCAGTTCTATCTTCTTATGTTATAGTCCAAGGAGTGGGCTTGCTGTATCATATGGTAACTCAGTGTGTACGTTTTAAAGGCACCACCATTCAGTTCTCATTAGTGGCTCTTTCCAGGTTACGTCCAACTTAAAGTTGAGGGTATGCATTTCTCCAAAACACCTTCAGTATTTATTGTTTGTAGTTTTCTTGCTGAGGGTTATTCTGACAGGTATGAGCTGATACCCCTTTGTGGTTGAATTTGCATGTATCCCATAATCTGTTGAAATTGAGCTTTAAAGCATATCCTTTTTATTTATCAAACAGTGATTACAGCTTAGTTCTTCAAGGTGTTTTCTTAAAGTATGTGTCACATTTTGAAAATTTTTGGCCATTACCTCCCTCGAGACATTTTGAGGGCAGTTTTCATTTACAGCCCTGCATTACTTGTTCATATGAAGTGACCATTAGCACAGGCTTTAAAGCTGCTTTTGCAGGTAACGGCCAGAGGGCGGCAGCCTTTCTACGTTCCCCACTCTGGTAACTAGGGAAACAGACCTTTCGGCCTGTGGTGTTCCTCGGTTATAAATTAGAGTGCAATGTGCCCGGATAAACCCACAAATGCTGATGTCTCCTTACTTTTGTTTGTTTTTTTTTTTAATTTAATTTATATTTAGTATTGGAGTAATATTCCATTGTGTACATGGACCACTTCTTCTTGGTGCATTCCTCGGTTGATGGACATTTTCATTGCTTCCAAGTGTTGACTATGGTAAATATTGCTGGAGTGAAGGATTGCCAGCCTGTGACTTTTTTTTTTAATTAATTAATTAATTTATTTATTTATTATTTATGGCTGTGTTGGGTCTTCGTTTCTGTGAGAGGGCCCTCTCCAGTTGCGGCAAGCGGGGGTCACTCTTCATCGCCGTGCGTGGGCCTCTCACCATCGCGGCCTCTCTTGTTGTGGAGCACAGGCTCCAGACACGCAGGCTCAGCAATTGTGGCTCACGGGCACAGTTGCTTCATGGCATATGGGATCTTCCCAGACCAGGGCTCGAACCTGTGTCCCCTGCATTGGCAGGCAGACTCTCAACCACTGCGCCACCAGGGAAACCCCTGCCTGTGACTTTTTGATTCTCATTTTCTCAGGTGATAGGTCCAGCAGTGGTTTTGATTGATTGACTGGTAGCTCAATGTTTCCCTTTTCAAAGCACCTACATTGTGTTTTCATTAGTGACTCTTAACATGCCCCCCCTTACAACCGAGGGTACGCATTTCTCCACAATCCCTTCAGCATTTATTTTTTGCAGCATTTTTGCTAATGGCCATTCTGACTGCTGTGAGCTGATAGGTATTTGTAATATGGGTATGCATGTCGTTAAATAGTCTAAAATTCATCATTTTTCCACGCCTTTTTCTTTTCTGTTAAAAGAAAAAAGAAAAAAAATTGTGAGTACAATATCCGTCTTGAAAGTGTCTTCCTGGAACGTTGCCCTCTTTTGAAATTTTGGTCAATTTTCAGCCCCAGGATTGTTTTGAAATGTAGGTGTCATTTACAGGCCTGCAATGAGTGTGAATATTTAGGGACCATTAGCACTAGGTTTAAGCTGTAGACCTCCCTTGTTATATGGTCGGTCTTTTTGTAATATGTATATAATATGTATTTGGATCATATCCATATCATATAGTAACACAAATCTTCATTTATCCATTCCCGCCACCTTTCCCTTTAGATGAGCAAAGTTGGTTTTCTAAGTTTGTGAGTGTATTTCTCTGTGAATTGTGTTCATTTGTGTCAGTTATTAGATAACGCCTATTAGTGATATCATAGGATATAAGTCTTTTGCTTTCTGACTTACCTCATGATTTGTGATTATCTCCAGGCTCATTTGTGGTGCCTCAAAGAGCAGGGTTTCCTTGTTTTCCATGGCTAATACTCCATTGTGTACCTGGACCACTTATTCTATATCCATTCACTTGTTGATGGACATTTTTATCGCTTCACTGCCTTGGCTATTGTGAATAATGCTGCACTGCAGCTTTTGCAACCTGTGTCTTCTCGATACTTGTCTTCTCAGGTGAGAGGTCCAATGGTGCGCCTGCTGGATTGAATGGTACCTAAATTTTTACTTTTAAACGCAGCTCTTTTCTGTTCTCATTACTGGCTGTTAACCACTTTGCATCTCACCAGCAGCTAGAGGATACACAATTCTCTACAACCGCATCAGCATTTATGCTTTGTAGACTTTTTGCTGATGGTCAGTCGACTGGTGTGATTGGAAACCCTTTTGTTGATTAGATTGCATGAGTCTAATAATTCCTGAGGTTGAGCCTTAATCCATTCTCCTTTTATTTAAAGACGGTGAGTAATACTTACCTCTTTATAGTATTTTATTGAAAAATTTGCCTGTATTAAATTTTTTTTTCCGTTCCCTACCTCAGCACAATTTTTGACGGCAGGTGTCCTTTACAGCCCTGAGTCCTTGTGAATTTTAAGTGACCATTAGCTGTGGGTTTAAAGCCGCTCTTGCGGGAAACGGCCACAAGGCGGCAGCATTTCTCCTTTACCAAATCTGGTTACTATGGCAACAGAGCCTTACTGGAAGTGATGGTCTAGGTTGCAAATTAGAATGGAATGTGCCAGGAAAAAGCTCCTTAAGTTTATGTCTCATTACTTCTTGTTCATATTTTTAAGTTAATTTTTATTTTTTGTCACAACAAACTTGATTACAATGTTTTGTTTGTTCTAGGTGTGCAAGATGTTGTTCTTTCACACATATACATATACATATATCTATTCTTCTTCGGATCCTTTTCCCATGTAGGTTATGACACAATGTAGAGTAGTCTTCTCTTGGTATTCTGTAGGTCTTTGGTGATTATATATTTCACATGTGTTTGTATGTCTCTGTTAACCTCAATATGGTAATGTATCCAATCCTCACACCTTTCCATCTGGTGAACCATAAGTTTCTTTAATGTATCTGTGATTGCCTTTCTCTGTGGAAATATCTTCGTTTCTATCAATTTTTAGGTAACACCTATATCTGATATGATAGGATATGTGTCTTTCACTTTCTCACTTACTACAAGTTGTGTGATTACCTCTAGACTCATCTATGGTGCTGCAAATGGCATTGTTTCATTTTGTCACTAGCTCATATTCCATCTGTACATGTAGCAGTTCTTCTTTGTCCACCCATTTGTCAGTGGACTTTTTGGTTACTTCCATATATTGGCTATTGTAATAGTATGCATTGCAGATTTGCCTGCCTGTGTCCTTCCAATTCTGTCTTTGTCGGTTATAGTCCAGGAATAGGTCTGCTAGGTCATATGGTAGCTCAGTGTTTACCTTTTAAAGGTACCTCTATTCTGTTATCATTAGTGGCTCTTTCCAGGTTACGTCCCACTTAAAGTTGAGGGTATACATTTCTCCACAGCACCTTCAGCATTTATTATTTGTAGTTTTTGCTGATGGTTATTCTGACGGGTGTGAGCTGACACCTCTTTACGGTTGAATTTGCATGTGTCTCATATTCCGTTGCAATTGAGCTTTAAGGCAAGTCATTTTTATTTTTCAAGCTGTAATTACAGCTTAGTTCTTCAAAGTGGTTTCTTAAAGTATGTGTCAAATTTTGAAATGTTTTGGCCATTACCTCCCTCAAGACATTTTGAGGGCAGGTTTCATTTTCAGCCCTACAGTACTTGTTCATATGAAGTGACCATTAGCACAGGCTTTAAACTGCTTTTGCAGGTAACGGCCACAGGGCTGCTACCTTTCTACATTCCCCACGCTGATACTAGGGAAACAGACTTTACGGCCAGTGGTGTTCCTCGGTTGTAAATTAGAGTAGAATGTGCCCAGATAAACACAAAAAAGCTGATGATTCCTTACTTTTGTTGGATTTTTAAATTTAATTTATATTTATTATTGGAGTTAATATTCTATTCTGTACATGGACCACTTCTTGGTGCATTCCTCTGTTGATGGACATTTTCATTGCTTCCAAGTGTTGGCTATGGTAAATATTGTTGGAGTGCAGGATTGCCAGCCTGTGACTTTTTGATTCTCATTTTCTCTGGTGATAGGCCCAGCAGTGGGTGTGATTGATGGACTGGTCACTCAGTGTTTACTTTTTCAAAGCACCTCCAATGTGTTTTTATTAGTGGCTTTTACAAGGTCCCCCTTAGAACCGAGGGTACGCATTTCTCCACAATCGCTTCAGCATTTATTGTTTGCACCATTTTTGCTGATGGCCATTCTGACTGCTGTGATCTGATAGGTATTTGTAATTTGGGTTTGCATATCTTTCAAAATTCCTAAAATTCATCATTTTTCCACATCTTTTTCTTTTATCAAAAGAATAATCTGTGAGCACAATATACCTCTTGAAATTATCTTCTTCGAAGGTTGCCCTCTTTTGAATTTTTTGTTCGATTTTTGACCCCAGAATTTTTTTGGAGGGCCGGTGTCATTTACAGAACTGCAAGTTGTTGAATATTAATGACCGTTTGCAGTGGGTTTAAAGCTGCTGTTGTGGGAAACGGCCAAAAGGAGGCAGCATTCCGCCATTCCCCAATCTAGGTACTAGGGCAACAGAGCCTTTCTGGAAGTCGTTGTCTTAGGTTGTAAATTAGAATGGAGTTTGCCAGGAGAAATCCCCATAAGTTTATGTCTCATTAGTTCTTATTCGTTTTTTTTTCCAAACACACACACTGTATTTTATTTTTATAAGAGATAAATAGACTGACATCAAGCATTGTACATGGATGATCACAACAAAAGCAACAATGATTGCAATTACCAAACATGAAACACACTCATACTATGTCAAAATATTGACATTCAGTCCAGTAATCCTTCACTGTAGCAGCTGCTTTACTTTGCAGTGAAAATTGATTTGTATATTCTTTGCCTCTGAGTCCTTGTGGGATTTTTTTTTAATTCAAACAGAAAGTAACAAAAATTATACTTATCGTCATCAGTTCACTCAGTCCCATGTAATTAATTTTTTTTTCATCTTGATCTTTTGTTAGCACTTTTATGAGTTCATTAGTTTTATCATTAGAGTTCTGAAAATGCTTATTCATTCATTTCAGCAGTACAATAGAGTTACCAGAAACCTGTACTTGTCAGAGTCTTTTCCATGAATTTCATGAAGATGAAACCCTTTTATAGGAACATATTTGCAAAAGCATCAGAGTACACCCAGAACTGTCTGTAAATGACAAAAGACTTAAAAATGACCATGGTTAAAGATTTGATGAAAGTTTATAATAATGCAGTTGACAAGAAAATTAGTTATTTCTGAGATATACATTTTAAAGTAATAACTAGGATTATGAATTATAACATTATACCAGAACATATAAGATTTTTAGAAATTTCATGTAATGTCTGAAACATTTATATTAACATATTTCCATACAAAAAACCGAATGAAAGTTTAGTATTAGTTGTTTTGTTTGTTTTTTTTATACTGCAGGTTCTTATCAGTCATCAATTTTATACACATCAGTGTATACATGTCAATCCCAATAGCCCAATTCAGCACAACACCATCCCCACCCCACCGCATCCCCCCCCCTTGGTGTCCACGTGTCTGCGCTCTACATCTGTGTCTCAACTTATGCCCTGCAAACTGGCTCATCTGTACCAATTTTCTAGGTTCCACATACCTGCGTTAATATACGGTATTTGTTTTTCTCTTTCTGACTTACTTCACTCTGTATGACAGTCTCTAGATCCATCCACGTCTCAACAAATGACTCAATTTGGTTCCTTTTTGTGGCTGAGTAATATTCCATTCTATATATGTACCACAACTTCTTTATCCATTCGTCTGTTGATGGGCATTTAGGTTGCTTCCGTGACCAGGCTATTGTAAATAGTGCTGTAATACACATTCGGGTGCAAGTGTAATTTTGAATTATGGTTTTCTCTGGGTGTATACCCAGTAGTGGGATTGCTGGGTCATATGGTAGCTCAATGTTCACATTTTTAAGGCACGTACATTCTGTTCTCTTTAGTGCCTCTTTCCAAGTTATATCCCACTTAAAGTTCAGGGTATGCATTCCTCCACAATACCTTCAGCATTTATTGTTTGTAGTTTTCTTGCTGATGGTTATTTTGACAAGTGTGAGCTGCTACCTCTTTCTGGTTGAATTCGAATGGGCCTCATAATCCGTTGAAATTGAGCTTTAAGGCATGTCCTTTTTACTTTTCAAGCTGTGATTACCCCTTATTTCTTCAAAGTGTTCTCTTAAAGTATGTGTCACATTTTGACATGTTTTGGCCATTACCTCCTTCAAGACATTTTGAGGGCAGGTTTCATTTACAGTCCTGCAGTACTTGTTCCTAGGAAAGGACCATTAGCACAGGCCTTAAAGCTGCTTTTGCAGGTAACTGCCAGAGGGTGGCAGCCTTTCTATGTTCCCCACCCTGGTACATATGGAAAAGCCCTTGCAGCATGTGGTGTTTCTCGGTTATAAATTAGAGTGGAGTGTGCCCGGAAAAACCCACACAAGCTGATGTCTCCTTACTTTTGTTGGTTTTTTAAATTTAATTTTTATTTTTTATTGGAGTAATTTTCCACTGTATACGTAGACCACTTCTACTTTGTGTATTCCTTGGTTGATGGACATTTTCATTGCTTCCAAGTGTTGGCTATGGGAAATACTGTTGGAGTGCAGGATTGCCAACCTGTGACTATTTGATTCTCATTTTATCAGGTGATAGGCCCAGCAGTGGGTGTGATTCATTGACTGGTAGCACCGTGGTTCCCTTTTCAAAGCACCTTCTTTGTGTTTTCATTAGTGGCTCTTACCACGTCCCCCTTAGAATCCAGGGTACGCATTTCTCCACAATTGCTTCAGCATTTACTGTTTGCAGCATTTATGCTAATGGCCCTTGTGGCTGCTGTGAGCTGATAGGTTTTTGTAACTTGGGTTTGCATGTCTTTGAAAATTCGTAAAACTCATCATTTTTCTCCGCCGTATTAATTTCTGTTAAAAAAAGGAAACAATTGGGAGTACAGTATAACTCTTGAAATTGTGTTCTTGGAAGGTTGCCCTCTTTTGAAATTTTTGATCGATTTTGGACCCCAGAATTTTTTAGAAAGCAGGTGTCTTTTACCGAACTGCAAGTTTGGTGAATATTTAGTGACCTTTAGCAATGGGTTTAAAGCTGCTGTTGTGGGAACTGGCCTCAAGGAGGCAGTACTTCTCCATTCCCAAATCTGAGGACTAGGGCAGCAGAGCCTTTCTGGAAGTCGTGTCCCTAGTTTGTCAATTACATTGGAATGTGCATGGAGAAAGCCCCATAAGTTTATGTCTCATTATTCCTTCTTGGTTTTAAATTTTTTTTTAATTGGGGTAAATCTTAGAATACTGTTTGTCCTAGGTGTACACAATCTGGTTCGTTTGTACATTATATATGTCTATTCAAGTACAGATTCTCTTCCCATGTAAAATGATACTGAGGGTTCCGCAGACCTCCCTTGTTATATGCTTGGTCTTTTTGAGATATGTATATAATATGTGTTTGCATACATATAGTAACACTAATCTTAATTTATCCATTCCCCCCACCTTTCCTTTTAGATGAGCATAGTTTGTTTTCTAAGTCTGTGAGTGTCTTTCTCTGTGGAAATATGTTCCTTTGTGTCAGTTATTAGATAACGCCTATAAGTGATATCATAGAATATAGGTCTTTTGCTTTCCGACTTACCTCATGTTTCGTGATTATCTCTAGACTCATTTGTGGTGCCTCAGAGAGCAGTGGTTCATTGTTTTCCATGGCTATTATTCCATTGTGTACATGGACCACTTCTTCTTTATCCATTTACCGGTTGTTGGACATTTTGATTGCTTCACTGTCTTGGCTATTGTGAATAAGGCTGCACTGCAGCTTTTGCGGCCTGTGTCTTCTCGATTCTTGTCTTCTCAAGTGAGAGGTCCATTGGTGCGCCTGCTGCAGTGAATGGTACCTCCATTTTTACTTTTAAACACAGCTCCTTTCTGTTCTCATTATTGGCTCTTACCCCTTTACGTCTCACCAGCAGGTAGAGGGTACACAGTTCCCTAAAACCCCTTCAGCATTTATTGTTTGTAGACTTTTTGCTCATGGTCAGTCGACTGGTGTAAGTTGAAACTTTTTGTAGATTAGATTGCATGGGTCTAACACTCCCTGAGGTTGAGCTTTTATCCATTTTCCTTTTTTTTAAAAGAGCGTGAGTAAAACTTAACTCTTCATACTCTCTTCTTGAAACATTTGCCTGTTTTGAATTGTTTTGTCCATTCCCTCCTTCAGCACAATTTTTTAGGGCAGGTGTCCTTTACAGCCCTGAGTCCTTGGGAATGTTAAGTGACCATTAGCTGTGAGTTTAAAGCTGTTCTTGCAGGAAACGGCCACAAGGTGGCAGCATTTCCCCTTTACCATATTTGGTTACTAGGGAAACAGAGCCTTAATGGAAGTGGTGTTCTAGGTTGTAAATTAGAATGGAATGTGCCAGGGAAAAGCCCTTTAAGTTTATGTCTCATTACTTCTTGTTCATATTTGTAGTTTACTTTTTATTTTTTATCCCAGCAAATATGATTACAATGGTTTGTTTGTTCTAGGTGTGCAAGATGTGGTTCTTTCACACATATACATGTATCTATTCTTCCTCGCATCCTTTTCCCATGTAGGTTATGACACAATGTTGAGTAGTCTTCTCCTGGTCTTCCATACGTCTTTGGTGGTTATATATTTCACATGGTTTGTATATCTCTGTTAACCCCAATGTGGTAATGTATCCAATCCTCATCCCTTTCTATTTGGTGAACCATAAGTTTTTTAATGAATCTGTGATTGCCTTTCTCTGTGGAAATATCTTCATTGGTATCAATTTTTAAGTAACTCTTAAAAGTGATATGATAGGATATGTGTCTTTTGCTTTCTCACTTACTACACGTGGCGTGATTACGTCTAGACTCATCTATGGTGCTGCAAACGGCATTGTTTCATTTTTTTCACTAGCGAATATTCCATCTGTACATGGAGGAGTTCTTCTTTGTCCATCCATCTGTTGGTGGACTTTTTGGTTACTTCCATATCTTGGCTATTGTAATACTGTGCAGTGCAGATTTGCCTGCCTGTGTCTTTCCAATTCTCTCTTCTTAGGTTTTACGTCGAGGAGTGGGCCTGCTGGATCATATGGTAGCTCAATGTTTACCTTTTTAAGGCACCTCCATTCTGTTCTCATTCGTGGCCCTTTCCAAGTTACGTCCCCTTTGATGTTGAGGGTATGCATTTCTCCACAACACCTTCAGCATTTATTGTTTGTAGTTTTCTTGCTGATGGTTATTCTGACAAGTGTGAGCTGATACCTCTCTGTGGTTGAATTTGAATGTGCCACATAATCTGTTGAAATTGAGCTTTAAGGCATGTCCTTTTCTATTTTTCAAGCTGTGATTACCCCTTAGTTCTTCAAAGTGTTCTCTTTAAGTATGTGTCACATTTTGAAATGTTTTGGCCTTTACCTCCCTCAAGACATTTTGAGGGCCTGTTTCATTTACAGTTCTGCAGTACTTGTTCCTATGAAGTGACCATTAGCACAGGCTTTAAAGCTGCTTTTGCAGGTAACTGCCAGAGGGCGGCAGCCTTTCTATGTCCCCCACCCTGGTAACTAGGGAAAAGCCCTTGCGGCCTGTGGTGTTTCTCGGTTATAAATTAGAGTGGAGTGTTCCCGGACAAACCCACACAAGCTGATGTCTCCTTACTTTTGTTGGATTTTACATTTAATTTTTATTTTTTATTGGAGTAATTTTCCACTGTGTACGTGGACCACTTCTACTTTGTGCATTCCTCGGTTGATGGACATTTTCATTGCTTCCAAGTGTTGGCTATGGTAAATATTGTTGGAGTGCAGGATTGCCAGCCTGTGACTTTTCGATTCTCATTTTCTCAGGTGATAGGCCCAGCAGTGGGTGTGATTGATTGACTGGTAGCACCGTGTTTCCCTTTTCAAAGCACCTTCTTTGTGTTTTCAGTAGTGGCTCTTACCACGTCCCCCTTAGAATCCAGGGTACGCATTTCTCCACAATCGCTTCAGCATTTATTGTTTGCAGCATTTATGCTAATGGCCCTTCTGGCTGCTGTGAGCTGATAGGTTTTTGTAATTTGGATTTGCATGTCTTTGAAAATTCGTAAAACTCATCATTTTTCTCCACCGTTTCCTTTTCTGTTAAAAAAAAGGAAACAATTGGGAGTACAATAGAACTCTTGAAATTGTGTTCTTGGAAGGTTGCCCTCTTTTGAAATTTTTGGTCGATTTTCCACCCCAGAATTTTTTTAGAAAGCAGGTGTCTTTTACCGAACTGCAAGTTTGGTGAATATTTAGTGACCTTTAGCAATGGGTTTAAAGCTGCTGTTGTAGGAAGTGGCCTCAAGCAGGCAGCATATCTCCATTCCCATATCTGGCTACTAGGGCAGCAGAGCCTTTCTGGAAGTCGTGTTCCTAGTTTGTAAATTACATTGGAATGTGCATGGAGAAAGCCCCATAAGTTTATGTCTCATTATTTCTTCTTGGTTTTAAATTTTTTTTTTAAATTGGGGTAAAGCTTAGAATATTGTTTGTCCTAGGTGAACACAATCTGGTTCGTTTGTACATTATATATGTCTATTCAAATACAGATCCTCTTCCCATGTAAAATGTTACTGAGGGTTCCGCACACCTCCCTTGCTATATGGTTGGTCTTTTTGAGATACGGATATAATATGTGTTTGTATACATATAGTAACACTAATCTTAATTTATCCATTCCCCCCACCTTTCCTTTTAGATGAGCATAGTTTGTTTTCTAAGTCTGTGAGTGTCTTTCTCTGTGGAAATATGTTCCTTTGTGTCAGTTATTAGATAACGCCTATAAGTGATATCATAGAATATAGGTCTTTTGCTTTCCGACTTACCTCATGTTTCGTGATTATCTCCAGACTCATTTGTGGTGCCTCAGAGAGCAGTGGTTCAATGTTTTCCATGGCTATTATTCCATTGTGCACATGGACCACTTCTTCTTTATCCATTTACCGGTTGTTGGACATTTTGATTGCTTCACTGTCTTGGCTATTGTGAATAAGGCTTCACTGCAGCTTTTGCGGCCTGTGTCTTCTCGATTCTTGTCTTCTCAAGTGAGAGGTCCATTGGTGCGCCTGCTGGATTGAATGGTACCTCCATTTTTACTTTTAAACACAGCTCCTTTCTGTTCTCATTATTGGCTGTTACCCCTTCACGTCTCACCAGCAGGTAGAGGGTACACAGTTCCCTAAAACCCCTTCAGCATTTATTGTTTGTAGACTTTTTGCTCATGGTCAGTCGACTGGTGTAAGTTGAAACTTTTTGTAGATTAGATTGCATGGGTCTAACACTCCCTGAGGTTGAGCTTTTATCCATTTTCCTTTTTTTTAAAAGAGCGTGAGTAAAACTTAACTCTTCATACTCTCTTCTTGAAACATTTGCCTGTTTTGAATTGTTTTGTCCATTCCCTCCTTCAGCACAATTTTTTAGGGCAGGTGTCCTTTACAGCCCTGAGTCCTTGGGAATGTTAAGTGACCATTAGCTGTGAGTTTAAAGCTGTTCTTGCAGGAAACGGCCACAAGGTGGCAGCATTTCCCCTTTACCATATTTGGTTACTAGGGAAACAGAGCCTTAATGGAAGTGGTGTTCTAGGTTGTAAATTAGAATGGAATGTGCCAGGGAAAAGCCCTTTAAGTTTATGTCTCATTACTTCTTGTTCATATTTGTAATTTTATTTTTTATCCCAGCAAATATGATTACAATGGTTTGTTTGTTCTAGGTGTGCAAGATGTGGTTCTTTTACACATATACATGCATCTATTCTTCCTCACATCCTTTTCCCATGTAGGTTATGACACAATGTTGAGTAGTCTTCTCCTGGTCTTCCGTACATCTTTGGTGGTTATATATTTCACATGGTTTGTATATCTCTGTTAACCCCAATGTGGTAATGTATCCAATCCTCATCCCTTTCTATTTGGTGAACCATAAGTTTTTTAATGAATCTGTGATTGTCTTTCTCTGTGGAAATATCTTCATTGGTATCAATTTTTAAGTAACTCTTAAAAGTGATATGATAGGATATGTGTCTTTTGCTTTCTCACTTACTACACGTGGCGTGATTACGTCTAGACTCATCTATGGTGCTGCAAACGGCATTGTTTCATTTTTTTCACTAGCGAATATTCCATCTGTACATGGAGGAGTTCTTCTTTGTCCATCCATCTGTTGGTGGACTTTTTGGTTACTTCCATATCTTGGCTATTGTAATACTGTGCAGTGCAGATTTGCCTGCCTGTGCCTTTCCAATTCTCTCTTCTTAGGTTTTACGTCGAGCAGTGGGCCTGCTGGATCATATAGTAGCTCAATGTTTAGCTTTTTAAGGCACCTCCATTCTGTTCTCATTCGTGGCCCTTTCCAAGTTACGTCCCCTTTGAAGTTGAGGGTATGCATTTCTCCACAACACCTTCAGCATTTATTGTTTGTAGTTTTCTTGCTGATGGTTATTCTGACAAGTGTGAGCTGATACCTGTCTGTGGTTGAATTCGAATGTGCCACATATTCTGTTGAAATTGAGCTTTAAGGCATATCCTTTTCTATTTTTCAAGCTGTGATTACCCCTTAGTTCTTCAAAGTGTTCTCTTTAAGTATGTGTCACATTTTGAAATGTTTTGGCCTTTACCTCCCTCAAGACATTTTGAGGGCCTGTTTCATTTACAGTTCTGCAGTACTTGTTCCTATGAAGTGACCATTAGCACAGGCTTTAAAGCTGCTTTTGCAGGTAACTGCCAGAGGGCGGCAGCCTTTCTATGTCCCCCACCCTGGTAACTAGGGAAAAGCCCTTGCGGCCTGTGGTGTTTCTCGGTTATAAATTAGAGTGGAGTGTGCCCGGACAAACCCACACAAGCTGATGTCTCCTTACTTTTGTTGGATTTTTACATTTAATTTTTATTTTTTTGGAGTAATTTTCCACTGTGTACGTGGACCACTTCTACTTTGTGCATTCCTCGGTTGATGGACATTTTCATTGCTTCCAAGTGTTGGCTATGGTAAATATTGTTGGAGTGCAGGATTGCCAGGCTGTGACTTTTCGATTCTCATTTTCTCAGGTGATAGGCCCAGCAGTGGGTGTGATTGATTGACTGGTAGCACCGTGTTTCCCTTTTCAAAGCACCTTCTTTGTGTTTTCATTAGTGGCTCTTACCACGTCCCCCTTAGAATCCAGGGTACGCATTTCTCCACAATCGCTTCAGCATTTATTGTTTGCAGCATTTATGCTAATGGCCCTACTGGCTGCTGTGAGCTGATAGGTTTTTGTAATTTGGGTTTGCATGTCTTTGAAAATTCGTAAAACTCATCATTTTTCTCCACCGTTTCCTTTTCTGTTAAAAAAAAGGAAACAATTGGGAGTACAATAGAACTCTTGAAATTGTGTTCTTGGAAGGTTGCCCTCTTTTGAAATTTTTGGTCGATTTTCCACCCCAGAATTTTTTTAGAAAGCAGGTGTCTTTTACCGAACTGCAAGTTTGGTGAATATTTAGTGACCTTTAGCAATGGGTTTAAAGCTGCTGTTGTGGGAAGTGGCCTCAAGCAGGAAGCATATCTCCATTCCCATATCTGGCTACTAGGGCAGCAGAGCCTTTCTGGAAGTCGTGTTCCTAGTTTGTAAATTACATCGGAATGTGCATGGAGAAAGCCCCATAAGTTTATGTCTCATTATTTCTTCTTGGTTTTAATTTTTTTTTTTTAATTGGGGTAAAGCTTAGAATATTGTTTGTCCTAGGTGAACACAATCTGGTTCGTTTGTACATTATATATGTCTATTCAAATACAGATCCTCTTCCCATGTAAAATGTTACTGAGGGTTCCGCACACCTCCCTTGCTATATGGTTGGTCTTTTTGAGATACGGATATAATATGTGTTTGTATACATATAGTAACACTAATCTTAATTTATCCATTCCCCCCACCTTTCCTTTTAGATGAGCATAGTTTGTTTTCTAAGTCTGTGAGTGTCTTTCTCTGTGGAAATATGTTCCTTTGTGTCAGTTATTAGATAACGCCAATAAGTGATATCATAGAATATAGGTCTTTTGCTTTCCGACTTACCTCATGTTTCGTGATTATCTCCAGACTCATTTGTGGTGCCTCAGAGAGCAGTGGTTCATTGTTTTCCATGGCTATTATTCCATTGTGTACATGGACCACTTCTTCTTTATCCATTCACCTGTTGTTGGACATTTTGATTGCTCCACTGTCTTGGCTATTGTGAATAAGGCTTCACTGCAGCTTTTGCGGCCTGTGTCTTCTCGATTCTTCTCTTCTCAGGTGAGAGGTCCAATGGTGCACCTGCTGTATCGAATGGTGCCTGCAGTTTTACTTTTAAACACAGCTCCTTTCTGTTCTCATTATTGGCTGTTACCCCTTCACGTCTCACCAGCAGGTAGAGGGTACACAGTTCTCTAAAACCCTTTCAGCATTTATTGTTTGTAGACTTTTTGCTGATAGTAAGTCAACTGGTGTAAGTTGAAACTTTTTGTAGATTAGATTGCATGGGTCTAACACTCCCGGAGGTTGAGCTTTTATCCATTTTCCTTTTTTTTAAAAGAGCGTGAGTAAAACTTAACTCTTCATACTCTCTTCTTGAAACATTTGCCTGTTTTGAATTGTTTTGTCCATTCCCTCCTTCAGCACAATTTTTTAGGGCAGGTGTCCTTTACAGCCCTGAGTCCTTGGGAATGTTAAGTGACCATCAGCTGTGAGTTTAAAGCTGTTCTTGCAGGAAATGGCCACAAGGTGGCAGCATTTCCCCTTTACCATATTTGGTTACTAGGGAAACAGAGCCTTAATGGAAGTGGTGTTCTAGGTTGTAAATTAGAATGGAATGTGCCAGGGAAAAGCCCTTTAAGTTTATGTCTCATTACTTCTTGTTCATATTTGTAATTTTATTTTTTATCCCAGCAAATATGATTACAATGGTTTGTTTGTTCTAGGTGTGCAAGATGTGGTTCTTTCACACATATACATGCATCTATTCTTCCTCGCATCCTTTTCCCATGTAGGTTATGACACAATGTTGAGTAGTCTTCTCCTGGTCTTCCGTACGTCTTTGGTGGTTATATATTTCACATGGTTTGTATATCTCTGTTAACCCCAATGTGGTAATGTATCCAATCCTCATCCCTTTCTATTTGGTGAACCATAAGTTTTTTAATGAATCTGTGATTGCCTTTCTCTGTGGAAATATCTTCATTGGTATCAATTTTTAAGTAACTCTTAAAAGTGATATGATAGGATATGTGTCTTTTGCTTTCTCACTTACTACACGTGGCGTGATTACGTCTAGACTCATCTATGGTGCTGCAAACGGCATTGTTTCATTTTTTTCACTAGCGAATATTCCATCTGTACATGGAGGAGTTCTTCTTTGTCCATCCATCTGTTGGTGGACTTTTTGGTTACTTCCATATCTTGGCTATTGTAATACTGTGCAGTGCAGATTTGCCTGCCTGTGCCTTTCCAATTCTCTCTTCTTAGGTTTTACGTCGAGCAGTGGGCCTGCTGGATCATATAGTAGCTCAATGTTTAGCTTTTTAAGGCACCTCCATTCTGTTCTCATTCATGGCCCTTTCCAAGTTACGTCCCCTTTGAAGTTGAGGGTATGCATTTCTCCACAACACCTTCAGCATTTATTGTTTGTAGTTTTCTTGCTGATGGTTATTCTGACAAGTGTGAGCTGATACCTGTCTGTGGTTGAATTCGAATGTGCCACATATTCTGTTGAAATTGAGCTTTAAGGCATATCCTTTTCTATTTTTCAAGCTGTGATTACCCCTTAGTTCTTCAAAGTGTTCTCTTTAAGTATGTGTCACATTTTGAAATGTTTTGGCCTTTACCTCCCTCAAGACATTTTGAGGGCCTGTTTCATTTACAGTTCTGCAGTACTTGTTCCTATGAAGTGACCATTAGCACAGGCTTTAAAGCTGCTTTTGCAGGTAACTGCCAGAGGGCGGCAGCCTTTCTATGTCCCCCACCCTGGTAACTAGGGAAAAGCCCTTGCGGCCTGTGGTGTTTCTCGGTTATAAATTAGAGTGGAGTGTGCCCGGACAAACCCACACAAGCTGATGTCTCCTTACTTTTGTTGGATTTTTACATTTAATTTTTATTTTTTTGGAGTAATTTTCCACTGTGTACGTGGACCACTTCTACTTTGTGCATTCCTCGGTTGATGGACATTTTCATTGCTTCCAAGTGTTGGCTATGGTAAATATTGTTGGAGTGCAGGATTGCCAGGCTGTGACTTTTCGATTCTCATTTTCTCAGGTGATACGCCCAGCAGTGGGTGTGATTGATTGACTGGTAGCACCGTGTTTCCCTTTTCAAAGCACCTTCTTTGTGTTTTCATTAGTGGCTCTTACCACGTCCCCCTTAGAATCCAGGGTACGCATTTCTCCACAATCGCTTCAGCATTTATTGTTTGCAGCATTTATGCTAATGGCCCTACTGGCTGCTGTGAGCTGATAGGTTTTTGTAATTTGGGTTTGCATGTCTTTGAAAATTCGTAAAACTCATCATTTTTCTCCACCGTTTCCTTTTCTGTTAAAAAAAAGGAAACAATTGGGAGTACAATAGAACTCTTGAAATTGTGTTCTTGGAAGGTTGCCCTCTTTTGAAATTTTTGGTCGATTTTCCACCCCAGAATTTTTTTAGAAAGCAGGTGTCTTTTACCGAACTGCAAGTTTGGTGAATATTTAGTGACCTTTAGCAATGGGTTTAAAGCTGCTGTTGTGGGAAGTGGCCTCAAGCAGGAAGCATATCTCCATTCCCATATCTGGCTACTAGGGCAGCAGAGCCTTTCTGGAAGTCGTGTTCCTAGTTTGTAAATTACATCGGAATGTGCATGGAGAAAGCCCCATAAGTTTATGTCTCATTATTTCTTCTTGGTTTTAAATTTTTTTTTTAAATTGGGGTAAAGCTTAGAATATTGTTTGTCCTAGGTGAACACAATCTGGTTCGTTTGTACATTATATATGTCTATTCAAATACAGATCCTCTTCCCATGTAAAATGTTACTGAGGGTTCCGCACACCTCCCTTGCTATATGGTTGGTCTTTTTGAGATACGGATATAATATGTGTTTGTATACATATAGTAACACTAATCTTAATTTATCCATTCCCCCCACCTTTCCTTTTAGATGAGCATAGTTTGTTTTCTAAGTCTGTGAGTGTCTTTCTCTGTGGAAATATGTTCCTTTGTGTCAGTTATTAGATAACGCCTATAAGTGATATCATAGAATATAGGTCTTTTGCTTTCCGACTTACCTCATGTTTCGTGATTATCTCCAGACTCATTTGTGGTGCCTCAGAGAGCAGTGGTTCAATGTTTTCCATGGCTATTATTCCATTGTGTACATGGACCACTTCTTCTTTATCCATTCACCTGTTGTTGGACATTTTGATTGCTCCACTGTCTTGGCTATTGTGAATAAGGCTTCACTGCAGCTTTTGCGGCCTGTGTCTTCTCGATTCTTGTCTTCTCAGGTGAGAGGTCCAATGGTGCGCCTGCTGTATCGAATGGTGCCTGCAGTTTTACTTTTAAACACAGCTCCTTTCTGTTCTCATTATTGGCTGTTACCCCTTCACGTCTCACCAGCAGGTAGAGGGTACACAGTTCTCTAAAACCCTTTCAGCATTTATTGTTTGTAGACTTTTTGCTGATAGTAAGTCAACTGGTGTAAGTTGAAACTTTTTGTAGATTAGATTGCATGGGTCTAACACTCCCGGAGGTTGAGCTTTTATCCATTTTCCTTTTTTTTAAAAGAGCGTGAGTAAAACTTAACTCTTCATGCTCTCTTCTTGAAACATTTGCCTGTTTTGAATTGTTTTGTCCATTCCCTCCTTCAGCACAATTTTTTAGGGCAGGTGTCCTTTACAGCCCTGAGTCCTTGGGAATGTTAAGTGACCATCAGCTGTGAGTTTAAAGCTGTTCTTGCAGGAAACGGCCACAAGGTGGCAGCATTTCCCCTTTACCATATTTGGTTACTAGGGAAACAGAGCCTTAATGGAAGTGGTGTTCTAGGTTGTAAATTAGAATGGAATGTGCCAGGGAAAAGCCCTTTAAGTTTATGTCTCATTACTTCTTGTTCATATTTGTAATTTTATTTTTTATCCCAGCAAATATGATTACAATGGTTTGTTTGTTCTAGGTGTGCAAGATGTGGTTCTTTTACACATATACATGCATCTATTCTTCCTCACATCCTTTTCCCATGTAGGTTATGACACAATGTTGAGTAGTCTTCTCCTGGTCTTCCGTACATCTTTGGTGGTTATATATTTCACATGGTTTGTATATCTCTGTTAACCCCAATGTGGTAATGTATCCAATCCTCATCCCTTTCTATTTGGTGAACCATAAGTTTTTTAATGAATCTGTGATTGTCTTTCTCTGTGGAAATATCTTCATTGGTATCAATTTTTAAGTAACTCTTAAAAGTGATATGATAGGATATGTGTCTTTTGCTTTCTCACTTACTACACGTGGCGTGATTACGTCTAGACTCATCTATGGTGCTGCAAACGGCATTGTTTCATTTTTTTCACTAGCGAATATTCCATCTGTACATGGAGGAGTTCTTCTTTGTCCATCCATCTGTTGGTGGACTTTTTGGTTACTTCCATATCTTGGCTATTGTAATACTGTGCAGTGCAGATTTGCCTGCCTGTGCCTTTCCAATTCTCTCTTCTTAGGTTTTACGTCGAGCAGTGGGCCTGCTGGATCATATAGTAGCTCAATGTTTAGCTTTTTAAGGCACCTCCATTCTGTTCTCATTCGTGGCCCTTTCCAAGTTACGTCCCCTTTGAAGTTGAGGGTATGCATTTCTCCACAACACCTTCAGCATTTATTGTTTGTAGTTTTCTTGCTGATGGTTATTCTGACAAGTGTGAGCTGATACCTGTCTGTGGTTGAATTCGAATGTGCCACATATTCTGTTGAAATTGAGCTTTAAGGCATATCCTTTTCTATTTTTCAAGCTGTGATTACCCCTTAGTTCTTCAAAGTGTTCTCTTTAAGTATGTGTCACATTTTGAAATGTTTTGGCCTTTACCTCCCTCAAGACATTTTGAGGGCCTGTTTCATTTACAGTTCTGCAGTACTTGTTCCTATGAAGTGACCATTAGCACAGGCTTTAAAGCTGCTTTTGCAGGTAACTGCCAGAGGGCGGCAGCCTTTCTATGTCCCCCACCCTGGTAACTAGGGAAAAGCCCTTGCGGCCTGTGGTGTTTCTCGGTTATAAATTAGAGTGGAGTGTGCCCGGACAAACCCACACAAGCTGATGTCTCCTTACTTTTGTTGGATTTTTACATTTAATTTTTATTTTTTTGGAGTAATTTTCCACTGTGTACGTGGACCACTTCTACTTTGTGCATTCCTCGGTTGATGGACATTTTCATTGCTTCCAAGTGTTGGCTATGGTAAATATTGTTGGAGTGCAGGATTGCCAGGCTGTGACTTTTCGATTCTCATTTTCTCAGGTGATAGGCCCAGCAGTGGGTGTGATTGATTGACTGGTAGCACCGTGTTTCCCTTTTCAAAGCACCTTCTTTGTGTTTTCATTAGTGGCTCTTACCACGTCCCCCTTAGAATCGAGGGTACGCATTTCTCCACAATCGCTTCAGCATTTATTGTTTGCAGCATTTATGCTAATGGCCCTACTGGCTGCTGTGAGCTGATAGGTTTTTGTAATTTGGGTTTGCATGTCTTTGAAAATTCGTAAAACTCATCATTTTTCTCCACCGTTTCCTTTTCTGTTAAAAAAAAGGAAACAATTGGGAGTACAATAGAACTCTTGAAATTGTGTTCTTGGAAGGTTGCCCTCTTTTGAAATTTTTGGTCGATTTTCCACCCCAGAATTTTTTTAGAAAGCAGGTGTCTTTTACCGAACTGCAAGTTTGGTGAATATTTAGTGACCTTTAGCAATGGGTTTAAAGCTGCTGTTGTGGGAAGTGGCCTCAAGCAGGAAGCATATCTCCATTCCCATATCTGGCTACTAGGGCAGCAGAGCCTTTCTGGAAGTCGTGTTCCTAGTTTGTAAATTACATCGGAATGTGCATGGAGAAAGCCCCATAAGTTTATGTCTCATTATTTCTTCTTGGTTTTAATTTTTTTTTTTTAATTGGGGTAAAGCTTAGAATATTGTTTGTCCTAGGTGAACACAATCTGGTTCGTTTGTACATTATATATGTCTATTCAAATACAGATCCTCTTCCCATGTAAAATGTTACTGAGGGTTCCGCACACCTCCCTTGCTATATGGTTGGTCTTTTTGAGATACGGATATAATATGTGTTTGTATACATATAGTAACACTAATCTTAATTTATCCATTCCCCCCACCTTTCCTTTTAGATGAGCATAGTTTGTTTTCTAAGTCTGTGAGTGTCTTTCTCTGTGGAAATATGTTCCTTTGTGTCAGTTATTAGATAACGCCAATAAGTGATATCATAGAATATAGGTCTTTTGCTTTCCGACTTACCTCATGTTTCGTGATTATCTCCAGACTCATTTGTGGTGCCTCAGAGAGCAGTGGTTCATTGTTTTCCATGGCTATTATTCCATTGTGTACATGGACCACTTCTTCTTTATCCATTCACCTGTTGTTGGACATTTTGATTGCTCCACTGTCTTGGCTATTGTGAATAAGGCTTCACTGCAGCTTTTGCGGCCTGTGTCTTCTCGATTCTTCTCTTCTCAGGTGAGAGGTCCAATGGTGCGCCTGCTGTATCGAATGGTGCCTGCAGTTTTACTTTTAAACACAGCTCCTTTCTGTTCTCATTATTGGCTGTTACCCCTTCACGTCTCACCAGCAGGTAGAGGGTACACAGTTCTCTAAAACCCTTTCAGCATTTATTGTTTGTAGACTTTTTGCTGATAGTAAGTCAACTGGTGTAAGTTGAAACTTTTTGTAGATTAGATTGCATGGGTCTAACACTCCCGGAGGTTGAGCTTTTATCCATTTTCCTTTTTTTTAAAAGAGCGTGAGTAAAACTTAACTCTTCATACTCTCTTCTTGAAACATTTGCCTGTTTTGAATTGTTTTGTCCATTCCCTCCTTCAGCACAATTTTTTAGGGCAGGTGTCCTTTACAGCCCTGAGTCCTTGGGAATGTTAAGTGACCATCAGCTGTGAGTTTAAAGCTGTTCTTGCAGGAAATGGCCACAAGGTGGCAGCATTTCCCCTTTACCATATTTGGTTACTAGGGAAACAGAGCCTTAATGGAAGTGGTGTTCTAGGTTGTAAATTAGAATGGAATGTGCCAGGGAAAAGCCCTTTAAGTTTATGTCTCATTACTTCTTGTTCATATTTGTAATTTTATTTTTTATCCCAGCAAATATGATTACAATGGTTTGTTTGTTCTAGGTGTGCAAGATGTGGTTCTTTCACACATATACATGCATCTATTCTTCCTCGCATCCTTTTCCCATGTAGGTTATGACACAATGTTGAGTAGTCTTCTCCTGGTCTTCCGTACGTCTTTGGTGGTTATATATTTCACATGGTTTGTATATCTCTGTTAACCCCAATGTGGTAATGTATCCAATCCTCATCCCTTTCTATTTGGTGAACCATAAGTTTTTTAATGAATCTGTGATTGCCTTTCTCTGTGGAAATATCTTCATTGGTATCAATTTTTAAGTAACTCTTAAAAGTGATATGATAGGATATGTGTCTTTTGCTTTCTCACTTACTACACGTGGCGTGATTACGTCTAGACTCATCTATGGTGCTGCAAACGGCATTGTTTCATTTTTTTCACTAGCGAATATTCCATCTGTACATGGAGGAGTTCTTCTTTGTCCATCCATCTGTTGGTGGACTTTTTGGTTACTTCCATATCTTGGCTATTGTAATACTGTGCAGTGCAGATTTGCCTGCCTGTGCCTTTCCAATTCTCTCTTCTTAGGTTTTACGTCGAGCAGTGGGCCTGCTGGATCATATAGTAGCTCAATGTTTAGCTTTTTAAGGCACCTCCATTCTGTTCTCATTCGTGGCCCTTTCCAAGTTACGTCCCCTTTGAAGTTGAGGGTATGCATTTCTCCACAACACCTTCAGCATTTATTGTTTGTAGTTTTCTTGCTGATGGTTATTCTGACAAGTGTGAGCTGATACCTGTCTGTGGTTGAATTCGAATGTGCCACATATTCTGTTGAAATTGAGCTTTAAGGCATATCCTTTTCTATTTTTCAAGCTGTGATTACCCCTTAGTTCTTCAAAGTGTTCTCTTTAAGTATGTGTCACATTTTGAAATGTTTTGGCCTTTACCTCCCTCAAGACATTTTGAGGGCCTGTTTCATTTACAGTTCTGCAGTACTTGTTCCTATGAAGTGACCATTAGCACAGGCTTTAAAGCTGCTTTTGCAGGTAACTGCCAGAGGGCGGCAGCCTTTCTATGTCCCCCACCCTGGTAACTAGGGAAAAGCCCTTGCGGCCTGTGGTGTTTCTCGGTTATAAATTAGAGTGGAGTGTGCCCGGACAAACCCACACAAGCTGATGTCTCCTTACTTTTGTTGGATTTTTACATTTAATTTTTATTTTTTTGGAGTAATTTTCCACTGTGTACGTGGACCACTTCTACTTTGTGCATTCCTCGGTTGATGGACATTTTCATTGCTTCCAAGTGTTGGCTATGGTAAATATTGTTGGAGTGCAGGATTGCCAGGCTGTGACTTTTCGATTCTCATTTTCTCAGGTGATACGCCCAGCAGTGGGTGTGATTGATTGACTGGTAGCACCGTGTTTCCCTTTTCAAAGCACCTTCTTTGTGTTTTCATTAGTGGCTCTTACCACGTCCCCCTTAGAATCGAGGGTACGCATTTCTCCACAATCGCTTCAGCATTTATTGTTTGCAGCATTTATGCTAATGGCCCTACTGGCTGCTGTGAGCTGATAGGTTTTTGTAATTTGGGTTTGCATGTCTTTGAAAATTCGTAAAACTCATCATTTTTCTCCACCGTTTCCTTTTCTGTTAAAAAAAAGGAAACAATTGGGAGTACAATAGAACTCTTGAAATTGTGTTCTTGGAAGGTTGCCCTCTTTTGAAATTTTTGGTCGATTTTCCACCCCAGAATTTTTTTAGAAAGCAGGTGTCTTTTACCGAACTGCAAGTTTGGTGAATATTTAGTGACCTTTAGCAATGGGTTTAAAGCTGCTGTTGTGGGAAGTGGCCTCAAGCAGGAAGCATATCTCCATTCCCATATCTGGCTACTAGGGCAGCAGAGCCTTTCTGGAAGTCGTGTTCCTAGTTTGTAAATTACATCGGAATGTGCATGGAGAAAGCCCCATAAGTTTATGTCTCATTATTTCTTCTTGGTTTTAAATTTTTTTTTTAAATTGGGGTAAAGCTTAGAATATTGTTTGTCCTAGGTGAACACAATCTGGTTCGTTTGTACATTATATATGTCTATTCAAATACAGATCCTCTTCCCATGTAAAATGTTACTGAGGGTTCCGCACACCTCCCTTGCTATATGGTTGGTCTTTTTGAGATACGGATATAATATGTGTTTGTATACATATAGTAACACTAATCTTAATTTATCCATTCCCCCCACCTTTCCTTTTAGATGAGCATAGTTTGTTTTCTAAGTCTGTGAGTGTCTTTCTCTGTGGAAATATGTTCCTTTGTGTCAGTTATTAGATAACGCCTATAAGTGATATCATAGAATATAGGTCTTTTGCTTTCCGACTTACCTCATGTTTCGTGATTATCTCCAGACTCATTTGTGGTGCCTCAGAGAGCAGTGGTTCAATGTTTTCCATGGCTATTATTCCATTGTGTACATGGACCACTTCTTCTTTATCCATTCACCTGTTGTTGGACATTTTGATTGCTCCACTGTCTTGGCTATTGTGAATAAGGCTTCACTGCAGCTTTTGCGGCCTGTGTCTTCTCGATTCTTGTCTTCTCAGGTGAGAGGTCCAATGGTGCGCCTGCTGTATCGAATGGTGCCTGCAGTTTTACTTTTAAACACAGCTCCTTTCTGTTCTCATTATTGGCTGTTACCCCTTCACGTCTCACCAGCAGGTAGAGGGTACACAGTTCTCTAAAACCCTTTCAGCATTTATTGTTTGTAGACTTTTTGCTGATAGTAAGTCAACTGGTGTAAGTTGAAACTTTTTGTAGATTAGATTGCATGGGTCTAACACTCCCGGAGGTTGAGCTTTTATCCATTTTCCTTTTTTTTAAAAGAGCGTGAGTAAAACTTAACTCTTCATGCTCTCTTCTTGAAACATTTGCCTGTTTTGAATTGTTTTGTCCATTCCCTCCTTCAGCACAATTTTTTAGGGCAGGTGTCCTTTACAGCCCTGAGTCCTTGGGAATGTTAAGTGACCATCAGCTGTGAGTTTAAAGCTGTTCTTGCAGGAAACGGCCACAAGGTGGCAGCATTTCCCCTTTACCATATTTGGTTACTAGGGAAACAGAGCCTTAATGGAAGTGGTGTTCTAGGTTGTAAATTAGAATGGAATGTGCCAGGGAAAAGCCCTTTAAGTTTATGTCTCATTACTTCTTGTTCATATTTGTAATTTTATTTTTTATCCCAGCAAATATGATTACAATGGTTTGTTTGTTCTAGGTGTGCAAGATGTGGTTCTTTCACACATATACATGCATCTATTCTTCCTCACATCCTTTTCCCATGTAGGTTATGACACAATGTTGAGTAGTCTTCTCCTGGTCTTCCGTACATCTTTGGTGGTTATATATTTCACATGGTTTGTATATCTCTGTTAACCCCAATGTGGTAATGTATCCAATCCTCATCCCTTTCTATTTGGTGAACCATAAGTTTTTTAATGAATCTGTGATTGCCTTTCTCTGTGGAAATATCTTCATTGGTATCAATTTTTAAGTAACTCTTAAAAGTGATATGATAGGATATGTGTCTTTTGCTTTCTCACTTACTACACGTGGCGTGATTACGTCTAGACTCATCTATGGTGCTGCAAACGGCATTGTTTCATTTTTTTCACTAGCGAATATTCCATCTGTACATGGAGGAGTTCTTCTTTGTCCATCCATCTGTTGGTGGACTTTTTGGTTACTTCCATATCTTGGCTATTGTAATACTGTGCAGTGCAGATTTGCCTGCCTGTGCCTTTCCAATTCTCTCTTCTTAGGTTTTACGTCGAGCAGTGGGCCTGCTGGATCATATAGTAGCTCAATGTTTAGCTTTTTAAGGCACCTCCATTCTGTTCTCATTCGTGGCCCTTTCCAAGTTACGTCCCCTTTGAAGTTGAGGGTATGCATTTCTCCACAACACCTTCAGCATTTATTGTTTGTAGTTTTCTTGCTGATGGTTATTCTGACAAGTGTGAGCTGATACCTGTCTGTGGTTGAATTCGAATGTGCCACATATTCTGTTGAAATTGAGCTTTAAGGCATATCCTTTTCTATTTTTCAAGCTGTGATTACCCCTTAGTTCTTCAAAGTGTTCTCTTTAAGTATGTGTCACATTTTGAAATGTTTTGGCCTTTACCTCCCTCAAGACATTTTGAGGGCCTGTTTCATTTACAGTTCTGCAGTACTTGTTCCTATGAAGTGACCATTAGCACAGGCTTTAAAGCTGCTTTTGCAGGTAACTGCCAGAGGGCGGCAGCCTTTCTATGTCCCCCACCCTGGTAACTAGGGAAAAGCCCTTGCGGCCTGTGGTGTTTCTCGGTTATAAATTAGAGTGGAGTGTGCCCGGACAAACCCACACAAGCTGATGTCTCCTTACTTTTGTTGGATTTTTACATTTAATTTTTATTTTTTTGGAGTAATTTTCCACTGTGTACGTGGACCACTTCTACTTTGTGCATTCCTCGGTTGATGGACATTTTCATTGCTTCCAAGTGTTGGCTATGGTAAATATTGTTGGAGTGCAGGATTGCCAGGCTGTGACTTTTCGATTCTCATTTTCTCAGGTGATAGGCCCAGCAGTGGGTGTGATTGATTGACTGGTAGCACCGTGTTTCCCTTTTCAAAGCACCTTCTTTGTGTTTTCATTAGTGGCTCTTACCACGTCCCCCTTAGAATCCAGGGTACGCATTTCTCCACAATCGCTTCAGCATTTATTGTTTGCAGCATTTATGCTAATGGCCCTACTGGCTGCTGTGAGCTGATAGGTTTTTGTAATTTGGGTTTGCATGTCTTTGAAAATTCGTAAAACTCATCATTTTTCTCCACCGTTTCCTTTTCTGTTAAAAAAAAGGAAACAATTGGGAGTACAATAGAACTCTTGAAATTGTGTTCTTGGAAGGTTGCCCTCTTTTGAAATTTTTGGTCGATTTTCCACCCCAGAATTTTTTTAGAAAGCAGGTGTCTTTTACCGAACTGCAAGTTTGGTGAATATTTAGTGACCTTTAGCAATGGGTTTAAAGCTGCTGTTGTGGGAAGTGGCCTCAAGCAGGAAGCATATCTCCATTCCCATATCTGGCTACTAGGGCAGCAGAGCCTTTCTGGAAGTCGTGTTCCTAGTTTGTAAATTACATCGGAATGTGCATGGAGAAAGCCCCATAAGTTTATGTCTCATTATTTCTTCTTGGTTTTAATTTTTTTTTTTTAATTGGGGTAAAGCTTAGAATATTGTTTGTCCTAGGTGAACACAATCTGGTTCGTTTGTACATTATATATGTCTATTCAAATACAGATCCTCTTCCCATGTAAAATGTTACTGAGGGTTCCGCACACCTCCCTTGCTATATGGTTGGTCTTTTTGAGATACGGATATAATATGTGTTTGTATACATATAGTAACACTAATCTTAATTTATCCATTCCCCCCACCTTTCCTTTTAGATGAGCATAGTTTGTTTTCTAAGTCTGTGAGTGTCTTTCTCTGTGGAAATATGTTCCTTTGTGTCAGTTATTAGATAACGCCAATAAGTGATATCATAGAATATAGGTCTTTTGCTTTCCGACTTACCTCATGTTTCGTGATTATCTCCAGACTCATTTGTGGTGCCTCAGAGAGCAGTGGTTCATTGTTTTCCATGGCTATTATTCCATTGTGTACATGGACCACTTCTTCTTTATCCATTCACCTGTTGTTGGACATTTTGATTGCTCCACTGTCTTGGCTATTGTGAATAAGGCTTCACTGCAGCTTTTGCGGCCTGTGTCTTCTCGATTCTTCTCTTCTCAGGTGAGAGGTCCAATGGTGCGCCTGCTGTATCGAATGGTGCCTGCAGTTTTACTTTTAAACACAGCTCCTTTCTGTTCTCATTATTGGCTGTTACCCCTTCACGTCTCACCAGCAGGTAGAGGGTACACAGTTCTCTAAAACCCTTTCAGCATTTATTGTTTGTAGACTTTTTGCTGATAGTAAGTCAACTGGTGTAAGTTGAAACTTTTTGTAGATTAGATTGCATGGGTCTAACACTCCCGGAGGTTGAGCTTTTATCCATTTTCCTTTTTTTTAAAAGAGCGTGAGTAAAACTTAACTCTTCATACTCTCTTCTTGAAACATTTGCCTGTTTTGAATTGTTTTGTCCATTCCCTCCTTCAGCACAATTTTTTAGGGCAGGTGTCCTTTACAGCCCTGAGTCCTTGGGAATGTTAAGTGACCATCAGCTGTGAGTTTAAAGCTGTTCTTGCAGGAAATGGCCACAAGGTGGCAGCATTTCCCCTTTACCATATTTGGTTACTAGGGAAACAGAGCCTTAATGGAAGTGGTGTTCTAGGTTGTAAATTAGAATGGAATGTGCCAGGGAAAAGCCCTTTAAGTTTATGTCTCATTACTTCTTGTTCATATTTGTAATTTTATTTTTTATCCCAGCAAATATGATTACAATGGTTTGTTTGTTCTAGGTGTGCAAGATGTGGTTCTTTCACACATATACATGCATCTATTCTTCCTCGCATCCTTTTCCCATGTAGGTTATGACACAATGTTGAGTAGTCTTCTCCTGGTCTTCCGTACGTCTTTGGTGGTTATATATTTCACATGGTTTGTATATCTCTGTTAACCCCAATGTGGTAATGTATCCAATCCTCATCCCTTTCTATTTGGTGAACCATAAGTTTTTTAATGAATCTGTGATTGCCTTTCTCTGTGGAAATATCTTCATTGGTATCAATTTTTAAGTAACTCTTAAAAGTGATATGATAGGATATGTGTCTTTTGCTTTCTCACTTACTACACGTGGCGTGATTACGTCTAGACTCATCTATGGTGCTGCAAACGGCATTGTTTCATTTTTTTCACTAGCGAATATTCCATCTGTACATGGAGGAGTTCTTCTTTGTCCATCCATCTGTTGGTGGACTTTTTGGTTACTTCCATATCTTGGCTATTGTAATACTGTGCAGTGCAGATTTGCCTGCCTGTGCCTTTCCAATTCTCTCTTCTTAGGTTTTACGTCGAGCAGTGGGCCTGCTGGATCATATAGTAGCTCAATGTTTAGCTTTTTAAGGCACCTCCATTCTGTTCTCATTCGTGGCCCTTTCCAAGTTACGTCCCCTTTGAAGTTGAGGGTATGCATTTCTCCACAACACCTTCAGCATTTATTGTTTGTAGTTTTCTTGCTGATGGTTATTCTGACAAGTGTGAGCTGATACCTGTCTGTGGTTGAATTCGAATGTGCCACATATTCTGTTGAAATTGAGCTTTAAGGCATATCCTTTTCTATTTTTCAAGCTGTGATTACCCCTTAGTTCTTCAAAGTGTTCTCTTTAAGTATGTGTCACATTTTGAAATGTTTTGGCCTTTACCTCCCTCAAGACATTTTGAGGGCCTGTTTCATTTACAGTTCTGCAGTACTTGTTCCTATGAAGTGACCATTAGCACAGGCTTTAAAGCTGCTTTTGCAGGTAACTGCCAGAGGGCGGCAGCCTTTCTATGTCCCCCACCCTGGTAACTAGGGAAAAGCCCTTGCGGCCTGTGGTGTTTCTCGGTTATAAATTAGAGTGGAGTGTGCCCGGACAAACCCACACAAGCTGATGTCTCCTTACTTTTGTTGGATTTTTACATTTAATTTTTATTTTTTTGGAGTAATTTTCCACTGTGTACGTGGACCACTTCTACTTTGTGCATTCCTCGGTTGATGGACATTTTCATTGCTTCCAAGTGTTGGCTATGGTAAATATTGTTGGAGTGCAGGATTGCCAGGCTGTGACTTTTCGATTCTCATTTTCTCAGGTGATAGGCCCAGCAGTGGGTGTGATTGATTGACTGGTAGCACCGTGTTTCCCTTTTCAAAGCACCTTCTTTGTGTTTTCATTAGTGGCTCTTACCACGTCCCCCTTAGAATCCAGGGTACGCATTTCTCCACAATCGCTTCAGCATTTATTGTTTGCAGCATTTATGCTAATGGCCCTACTGGCTGCTGTGAGCTGATAGGTTTTTGTAATTTGGGTTTGCATGTCTTTGAAAATTCGTAAAACTCATCATTTTTCTCCACCGTTTCCTTTTCTGTTAAAAAAAAGGAAACAATTGGGAGTACAATAGAACTCTTGAAATTGTGTTCTTGGAAGGTTGCCCTCTTTTGAAATTTTTGGTCGATTTTCCACCCCAGAATTTTTTTAGAAAGCAGGTGTCTTTTACCGAACTGCAAGTTTGGTGAATATTTAGTGACCTTTAGCAATGGGTTTAAAGCTGCTGTTGTGGGAAGTGGCCTCAAGCAGGAAGCATATCTCCATTCCCATATCTGGCTACTAGGGCAGCAGAGCCTTTCTGGAAGTCGTGTTCCTAGTTTGTAAATTACATCGGAATGTGCATGGAGAAAGCCCCATAAGTTTATGTCTCATTATTTCTTCTTGGTTTTAATTTTTTTTTTTTAATTGGGGTAAAGCTTAGAATATTGTTTGTCCTAGGTGAACACAATCTGGTTCGTTTGTACATTATATATGTCTATTCAAATACAGATCCTCTTCCCATGTAAAATGTTACTGAGGGTTCCGCACACCTCCCTTGCTATATGGTTGGTCTTTTTGAGATATGGATATAATATGTGTTTGTATACATATAGTAACACTAATCTTAATTTATCCATTCCCCCCACCTTTCCTTTTAGATGAGCATAGTTTGTTTTCTAAGTCTGTGAGTGTCTTTCTCTGTGGAAATATGTTCCTTTGTGTCAGTTATTAGATAACGCCAATAAGTGATATCATAGAATATAGGTCTTTTGCTTTCCGACTTACCTCATGTTTCGTGATTATCTCCAGACTCATTTGTGGTGCCTCAGAGAGCAGTGGTTCATTGTTTTCCATGGCTATTATTCCATTGTGTACATGGACCACTTCTTCTTTATCCATTCACCTGTTGTTGGACATTTTGATTGCTCCACTGTCTTGGCTATTGTGAATAAGGCTTCACTGCAGCTTTTGCGGCCTGTGTCTTCTCGATTCTTCTCTTCTCAGGTGAGAGGTCCAATGGTGCGCCTGCTGTATCGAATGGTGCCTGCAGTTTTACTTTTAAACACAGCTCCTTTCTGTTCTCATTATTGGCTGTTACCCCTTCACGTCTCACCAGCAGGTAGAGGGTACACAGTTCTCTAAAACCCTTTCAGCATTTATTGTTTGTAGACTTTTTGCTGATAGTAAGTCAACTGGTGTAAGTTGAAACTTTTTGTAGATTAGATTGCATGGGTCTAACACTCCCAGAGGTTGAGCTTTTATCCATTTTCCTTTTTTTTAAAAGAGCGTGAGTAAAACTTAACTCTTCATACTCTCTTCTTGAAACATTTGCCTGTTTTGAATTGTTTTGTCCATTCCCTCCTTCAGCACAATTTTTTTAGGGCAGGTGTCCTTTACAGCCCTGAGTCCTTGGGAATGTTAAGTGACCATCAGCTGTGAGTTTAAAGCTGTTCTTGCAGGAAATGGCCACAAGGTGGCAGCATTTCCCCTTTACCATATTTGGTTACTAGGGAAACAGAGCCTTAATGGAAGTGGTGTTCTAGGTTGTAAATTAGAATGGAATGTGCCAGGGAAAAGCCCTTTAAGTTTATGTCTCATTACTTCTTGTTCATATTTGTAATTTTATTTTTTATCCCAGCAAATATGATTACAATGGTTTGTTTGTTCTAGGTGTGCAAGATGTGGTTCTTTCACACATATACATGCATCTATTCTTCCTCGCATCCTTTTCCCATGTAGGTTATGACACAATGTTGAGTAGTCTTCTCCTGGTCTTCCGTACGTCTTTGGTGGTTATATATTTCACATGGTTTGTATATCTCTGTTAACCCCAATGTGGTAATGTATCCAATCCTCATCCCTTTCTATTTGGTGAACCATAAGTTTTTTAATGAATCTGTGATTGCCTTTCTCTGTGGAAATATCTTCATTGGTATCAATTTTTAAGTAACTCTTAAAAGTGATATGATAGGATATGTGTCTTTTGCTTTCTCACTTACTACACGTGGCGTGATTACGTCTAGACTCATCTATGGTGCTGCAAACGGCATTGTTTCATTTTTTTCACTAGCGAATATTCCATCTGTACATGGAGGAGTTCTTCTTTGTCCATCCATCTGTTGGTGGACTTTTTGGTTACTTCCATATCTTGGCTATTGTAATACTGTGCAGTGCAGATTTGCCTGCCTGTGCCTTTCCAATTCTCTCTTCTTAGGTTTTACGTCGAGCAGTGGGCCTGCTGGATCATATAGTAGCTCAATGTTTAGCTTTTTAAGGCACCTCCATTCTGTTCTCATTCGTGGCCCTTTCCAAGTTACGTCCCCTTTGAAGTTGAGGGTATGCATTTCTCCACAACACCTTCAGCATTTATTGTTTGTAGTTTTCTTGCTGATGGTTATTCTGACAAGTGTGAGCTGATACCTGTCTGTGGTTGAATTCGAATGTGCCACATATTCTGTTGAAATTGAGCTTTAAGGCATATCCTTTTCTATTTTTCAAGCTGTGATTACCCCTTAGTTCTTCAAAGTGTTCTCTTTAAGTATGTGTCACATTTTGAAATGTTTTGGCCTTTACCTCCCTCAAGACATTTTGAGGGCCTGTTTCATTTACAGTTCTGCAGTACTTGTTCCTATGAAGTGACCATTAGCACAGGCTTTAAAGCTGCTTTTGCAGGTAACTGCCAGAGGGCGGCAGCCTTTCTATGTCCCCCACCCTGGTAACTAGGGAAAAGCCCTTGCGGCCTGTGGTGTTTCTCGGTTATAAATTAGAGTGGAGTGTGCCCGGACAAACCCACACAAGCTGATGTCTCCTTACTTTTGTTGGATTTTTACATTTAATTTTTATTTTTTTGGAGTAATTTTCCACTGTGTACGTGGACCACTTCTACTTTGTGCATTCCTCGGTTGATGGACATTTTCATTGCTTCCAAGTGTTGGCTATGGTAAATATTGTTGGAGTGCAGGATTGCCAGGCTGTGACTTTTCGATTCTCATTTTCTCAGGTGATAGGCCCAGCAGTGGGTGTGATTGATTGACTGGTAGCACCGTGTTTCCCTTTTCAAAGCACCTTCTTTGTGTTTTCATTAGTGGCTCTTACCACGTCCCCCTTAGAATCCAGGGTACGCATTTCTCCACAATCGCTTCAGCATTTATTGTTTGCAGCATTTATGCTAATGGCCCTACTGGCTGCTGTGAGCTGATAGGTTTTTGTAATTTGGGTTTGCATGT
>NW_026777980.1:0-62027 GCF_028023285.1 Balaenoptera ricei
TGGTTAGGGCTCGGTTTAGGGTACGGGTTAGGATTAGGGTACGTTTTAGGGTTAGGGTAGGGGTTAGGGTTAGGGTACGCGTTAGGGTTAGGGTAGTTATTAAACCTATCCCACTCTCTAGATACCCCTTAGCATGTAAAGGAATATTATTTGGGGGTCCAGCCATGGAGAAGAGTTTAGACACTAGGATAAGATAAGGAACACACCCATTATAAAGAAATCACATTAGGATTCTCTTTTTAAGCTGTTCCTTCAAACACTAGTGCTTAGGAAATCTATTGGAGGCAGAAGCAGTCAAGGGTAGCCTAGGGTTAGGGTTAGGCTTAGGGTTAGGGTTAGGGTACGGCTTAGGGTAGGGGTTCGGGGAGGGGTTCGGGTACGGCGTAGGGTATGGGTTAGGGTTAGGGTTAGGGTTAGTGTTAGGGTTAGGGCTCGGTTTAGGGTACGGGTTAGGATTAGGGTACGTGTTAGGGTTAGGGTAGGGGTTAGGGTTAGGGTACGCATTAGGGTTAGGGTAGTTATTAAACCTATCCCACTCTCTAGATACCCCTTAGCACGTAAAGGAATATTATTTGGGGGTCCAGCCATGGAGAAGAGTTTAGACACTAGGATAAGATAAGGAACACACCCATTATAAAGAAATCACATTAGGATTCTCTTTTTAAGCTGTTCCTTCAAACACTAGTGCTTAGGAAATCTGTTGGAGGCAGAAGCAGTCAAGGGTAGCCTAGGGTTAGGGTTAGGCTTAGGGTTAGGCTTAGGGTACGGCTTAGGGTACGGGTTCGGGGAGGGGTTCGGGTACGGCGTAGGGTATGGGTTAGGGTTAGGGTTAGGGTTAGTGTTAGGGTTAGGGCTCGGTTCAGGGTACGGGTTAGGATTAGGGTACGTGTTAGGGTTAGGGTAGGGGTTAGGGTTAGGGTACGTGTTAGGGTTAGGGTAGTTATTAAACCTATCCCACTCTTTAGATACCCCTTAGCACGTAAAGGAATATTATTTGGGGGTCCAGCCATGGAGAAGAGTTTAGACACTAGGATAAGATAAGGAACACACCCATTATAAAGAAATCACATTAGGATTCTCTTCTTAAGCTGTTTCTTAAAACACTAGTGCTTAGGAAATCTATTGGAGGCAGAAGCAGTCAAGGGTAGCCTAGGGTTAGGGTTAGGCTTAGGGTTAGGGTTAGGGTACGGCTTAGGGTAGGGGTTCGGGGAGGGGTTCGGGTACGGCGTAGGATATGGGTTAGGGTTAGGGTTAGGGTTCGTGTTAGGGTTAGGGCTCGGTTTAGGGTACGGGTTAGGATTAGGGTACGTGTTAGGGTTAGGGTAGGGGTTAGGGTTAGGGTACGCATTAGGGTTAGGGTAGTTAGTAAACCTATCCCACTCTCTAGATACCCCTTAGCACGTAAAGGAATATTATTTGCGGGTCCAGCCATGGAGAAGAGTTTAGACACTAGGATAAGATAAGGAACACACCCATTATAAAGAAATCACATTAGGATTCTCTTTTTAAGCTGTTCCTTCAAACACTAGTGCTTAGGAAATCTGTTGGAGGCAGAAGCAGTCAAGGGTAGCCTAGGGTTAGGGTTAGGCTTACGGTTAGGCTTAGGGTACGGCTTAGGGTACGGGTTCGGGGAGGGGTTCGGGTACGGCGTAGGGTATGGGTTAGGGTTAGGGTTAGGGTTAGTGTTAGGGTTAGGGCTCGGTTCAGGGTACGGGTTAGGATTAGGGTACGTGTTAGGGTTAGGGTAGGGGTTAGGGTTAGGGTACGTGTTAGGTTTAGGGTAGTTATTAAACCTATCCCACTCTCTAGATACCCCTTAGCACGTAAAGGAATATTATTTGGGGGTCCAGCCATGGAGAAGAGTTTAGACACTAGGATAAGATAAGGAACACACCCATTATAAAGAAATCACATTAGGATTCTCTTTTTAAGCTGTTTCTTAAAACACTAGTGCTTAGGAAATCTATTGGAGGCAGAAGCAGTCAAGGGTAGCCTAGGGTTAGGGTTAGGCTTAGGGTTAGGCTTAGGGTACGGCTTAGGGTACGGGTTCGGGGAGGGGTTCGGGTACGGCGTAGGGTATGGGTTAGGGTTAGGGTTAGGGTTAGTGTTAGGGTTAGGGCTCGGTTCAGGGTACGGGTTAGGATTAGGGTACGTGTTAGGGTTAGGGTAGGGGTTAGGGTTAGGGTACGCGTTAGGGTTAGGGTAGTTATTAAACCTATCCCACTCTCTAGATACCCCTTAGCACGTAAAGGAATATTATTTGCGGGTCCAGCCATGGAGAAGAGTTTAGACACTAGGATAAAATAAGGAACACATACATTATAAAGAAATCACATTAGGATTCTCTTTTTAAGCTGTTCCTTAAAACACTAGTGCTTAGGAAATCTATTGGAGGCAGAAGCAGTCAAGGGTAGCCTAGGGTTAGGGTTAGGCTTAGGGTTAGGGTTAGGGTACGGCTTAGGGTAGGGGTTCGGGGAGGGGTTCGGGTACGGCGTAGGGTATGGGTTAGGGTTAGGGTTAGGGTTCGTGTTAGGGTTAGGGCTCGGTTTAGGGTACGGGTTAGGATTAGGGTACGTGTTAGGGTTAGGGTAGGGGTTAGGGTTAGGGTACGCATTAGGGTTAGGGTAGTTAGTAAACCTATCCCACTCTCTAGATACCCCTTAGCACGTAAAGGAATATTATTTGGCGGGTCCAGCCATGGAGAAGAGTTTAGACACTAGGATAAGATAAGGAACACACCCATTATAAAGAAATCACATTAGGATTCTCTTTTTAAGCTGTTCCTTCAAACACTAGTGCTTAGGAAATCTATTGGAGGCAGAAGCAGTCAAGGGTAGCCTAGGGTTAGGGTTAGGCTTAGGGTTAGGCTTAGGGTACGGCTTAGGGTACGGGTTCGGGGAGGGGTTCGGGAACGGCGTAGGGTATGGGTTAGGGTTAGGGTTAGGGTTTGAGTTAGGGTTAGGGCTCAGTTTAGGGTACGGGTTAGGATTAGGGTACGTGTTAGGGTTAGGGTAGGGGTTAGTGTTAGGGTACGCGTTAGGGTTAGGGTAGTTATTAAACCTATCCCACTCTCTAGATACCCCTTAGCACGTAAAGGAATATTATTTGGGGGTCTAGCCATGGAGAAGAGTTTAGACACTAGGATAAGATAAGGAACACACCCATTATAAAGAAATCACATTAGGATTCTGTTTTTAAGCCGTTCCTTAAAACACTAGTGCTTAGGAAATCTATTGGAGGCAGAAGCAGTCAAGGGTAGCCTAGGGTTAGGGTTAGGCTTAGGGTTAGGGTTAGGGTACGGCTTAGGGTAGGGGTTCGGGGAGGGGTTCGGGTACGGCGTAGGGTATGGGTTAGGGTTAGTGTTAGAGTTAGTGTTAGGGTTAGGGCTCGGTTTAGGGTACGGGTTAGGATTAGGGTACGTGTTAGGGTTAGGGTAGGGGTTAGGGTTAGGGTACACGTTAGGGTTAGGGTAGTTAGTAAACCTATCCCACTCTCTAGATACCCCTTAGCACGTAAAGGAATATTATTTGGGGGTCCAGCCATGGAGAAGAGTTTAGACACTAGGATAAGATAAGGAACACACCCATTATAAAGAAATCACATTAGGATTCTCTTTTTAAGCTGTTCCTTCAAACACTAGTGCTTAGGAAATCTATTGGAGGCAGAAGCAGTCAAGGGTAGCCTAGGGTTAGGGTTAGGCTTAGGGTTAGGGTTAGGGTACGGCTTAGGGTACGGGTTCGGGGAGGGGTTCGGGTACGGCGTAGGGTATGGTTTAGGGTTAGGGTTAGGGTTTGAGTTAGGGTTAGGGCTCGGTTTAGTGTACGGGTTAGGATTAGGGTACGTTTTAGGGTTAGGGTAGGGGTTAGGGTTAGGGTACGCGTTAGGGTTAGGGTAGTTATTAAACCTATCCCACTCTCTAGATACCCCTTAGCATGTAAAGGAATATTATTTGGGGGTCCAGCCATGGAGAAGAGTTTAGACACTAGGATAAGATAAGGAACACACCCATTATAAAGAAATCACATTAGGATTCTCTTTTTAAGCTGTTCCTTCAAACATTAGTGCTTAGGAAATCTGTTGGAGGCAGAAGCAGTCAAGGGTAGCCTAGGGTTAGGGTTAGGCTTAGGGTTAGGCTTAGGGTACGGCTTAGGGTACGGGTTTGGGGAGGGGTTCGGGTACGGTGTAGGGTATGGGTTAGGGTTAGGTTTAGGGTTAGTGTTAGGGTTAGGGCTCGGTTCAGGGTATGGGTTAGGATTAGGGTACGTGTTAGGGTTAGGGTAGGGGTTAGGGTTAGGGTACGCGTTAGGGTTAGGGTAGTTATTAAACCTATCCCACTCTCTAGATACCCCTTAGCACGTAAAGGAATATTATTTGGGGGTCTAGCCATGGAGAAGAGTTTAGACACTAGGATAAGATAAGGAACACACCCATTATAAAGAAATCACATTAGGATTCTGTTTTTAAGCCGTTCCTTAAAACACTAGTGCTTAGGAAATCTATTGGAGGCAGAAGCAGTCAAGGGTAGCCTAGGGTTAGGGTTAGGCTTAGGGTTAGGCTTAGGGTACGGCTTAGCGTACGGGTTCGGGGAGGGGTTCGGGTACGGCGTAGGGTATGGGTTAGGGTTAGGGTTAGGGTTAGTGTTAGGGTTAGGGCTCGGTTCAGGGTACGGGTTAGGATTAGGGTACGTGTTAGGGTTAGGGTAGGGGTTAGGGTTAGGGTACGCATTAGGGTTAGGGTAGTTAGTAAACCTATCCCACTCTCTAGATACCCCTTAGCACGTAAAGGAATATTATTTGCGGGTCCAGCCATGGAGAAGAGTTTAGACACTAGGATAAGATAAGGAACACACCCATTATAAAGAAATCACATTAGGATTCTCTTTTTAAGCTGTTCCTTCAAACACTAGTGCTTAGGAAATCTATTGGAGGCAGAAGCAGTCAAGGGTAGCCTAAGGTTAGGGTTAGGCTTAGGGTTAGGGTTAGGGTACGGCTTAGGGTACGGGTTCGGGGAGGGGTTCGGGTACGGCGTAGGGTATGGTTTAGGGTTAGGGTTAGGGTTTGAGTTAGGGTTAGGGCTCGGTTTAGTGTACGGGTTAGGATTAGGGTACGTTTTAGGGTTAGGGTAGGGGTTAGGGTTAGGGTACGCGTTAGGGTTAGGGTAGTTATTAAACCTATCCCACTCTCTAGATACCCCTTAGCATGTAAAGGAATATTATTTGGGGGTCCAGCCATGGAGAAGAGTTTAGACACTAGGATAAGATAAGGAACACACCCATTATAAAGAAATCACATTAGGATTCTCTTTTTAAGCTGTTCCTTCAAACATTAGTGCTTAGGAAATCTGTTGGAGGCAGAAGCAGTCAAGGGTAGCCTAGGGTTAGGGTTAGGCTTAGGGTTAGGCTTAGGGTACGGCTTAGGGTACGGGTTTGGGGAGGGGTTCGGGTACGGTGTAGGGTATGGGTTAGGGTTAGGTTTAGGGTTAGTGTTAGGGTTAGGGCTCGGTTCAGGGTATGGGTTAGGATTAGGGTACGTGTTAGGGTTAGGGTAGGGGTTAGGGTTAGGGTACGCGTTAGGGTTAGGGTAGTTATTAAACCTATCCCACTCTCTAGATACCCCTTAGCACGTAAAGGAATATTATTTGGGGGTCCAGCCATGGAGAAGAGTTTAGACACTAGGATAAAATAAGGAACACATACATTATAAAGAAATCACATTAGGATTCTCTTTTTAAGCTGTTCCTTCAAACACTAGTGCTTAGGAAATCTATTGGAGGCAGAAGCAGTCAAGGGTAGCCTAGGGTTAGGGTTAGGCTTAGGGTTAGGCTTAGGTTACGCCTTAGGGTACGGGTTCGGGGAGGGGTTCGGGTACGGCGTAGGGTATGGGTTAGGGTTAGGGTTTGAGTTAGGGTTAGGGCTCGGTTTAGTGTACGGGTTAGGATTAGGGTACGTTTTAGGGTTAGGGTAGGGGTTAGGGTTAGGGTACGCGTTAGGGTTAGGGTAGTTATTAAACCTATCCCACTCTCTACATACCCCTTAGCACGTAAAGGAATATTATTTGGGGGTCCAGCCATGGAGAAGAGTTTAGACACTAGGATAAGATAAGGAACACACCCATTATAAAGAAATCACATTAGGATTCTCTTTTTAAGCTGTTCCTTCAAACACTAGTGCTTAGGAAATCTATTGGAGGCAGAAGCAGTCAAGGGTAGCCTAGGGTTAGGGTTAGGCTTAGGGTTAGGCTTAGGGTACGGCTTAGGGTACGGGTTCGGGGAGGGGTTCGGGTACGGCGTAGGGTATGGGTTAGGGTTAGGGTTAGGGTTAGTGTTAGGGTTAGGGCTCAGTTTAGGGTACGGGTTAGGATTAGGGTACGTGTTAGGGTTAGGGTAGGGGTTAGGGTTAGGGTACGCGTTAGGGTTAGGGTAGTTATTAAACCTATCCCACTCTCTAGATACCCCTTAGCACGTAAAGGAATATTATTTGGGGGTCTAGCCATGGAGAAGAGTTTAGACACTAGGATAAGATAAGGAACACACCCATTATAAAGAAATCACATTAGGATTCTGTTTTTAAGCCGTTCCTTAAAACACTAGTGCTTAGGAAATCTATTGGAGGCAGAAGCAGTCAAGGGTAGCCTAGGGTTAGGGTTAGGCTTAGGGTTAGGCTTAGGGTACGGCTTAGCGTACGGGTTCGGGGAGGGGTTCGGGTACGGCGTAGGGTATGGGTTAGGGTTAGGGTTAGGGTTAGTGTTAGGGTTAGGGCTCGGTTCAGGGTACGGGTTAGGATTAGGGTACGTGTTAGGGTTAGGGTAGGGGTTAGGGTTAGGGTACGCATTAGGGTTAGGGTAGTTAGTAAACCTATCCCACTCTCTAGATACCCCTTAGCATGTAAAGGAATATTATTTGGGGGTCCAGCCATGGAGAAGAGTTTAGACACTAGGATAAGATAAGGAACACACCCGTTATAAAGAAATCACATTAGGATTCTCTTTTTAAGCTGTTCCTTCAAACACTAGTGCTTAGGAAATCTATTGGAGGCAGAAGCAGTCAAGGGTAGCCTAGGGTTAGGGTTAGGCTTAGGGTTAGGGTTAGGGTACGGCTTAGGGTACGGGTTCGGGGAGGGGTTCGGGTACGGCGTAGGGTATGGTTTAGGGTTAGGGTTAGGGTTTGAGTTAGGGTTAGGGCTCGGTTTAGTGTACGGGTTAGGATTAGGGTACGTTTTAGGGTTAGGGTAGGGGTTAGGGTTAGGGTACGCGTTAGGGTTAGGGTAGTTATTAAACCTATCCCACTCTCTAGATACCCCTTAGCATGTAAAGGAATATTATTTGGGGGTCCAGCCATGGAGAAGAGTTTAGACACTAGGATAAGATAAGGAACACACCCATTATAAAGAAATCACATTAGGATTCTCTTTTTAAGCTGTTCCTTCAAACATTAGTGCTTAGGAAATCTGTTGGAGGCAGAAGCAGTCAAGGGTAGCCTAGGGTTAGGGTTAGGCTTAGGGTTAGGCTTAGGGTACGGCTTAGGGTACGGGTTTGGGGAGGGGTTCGGGTACGGTGTAGGGTATGGGTTAGGGTTAGGTTTAGGGTTAGTGTTAGGGTTAGGGCTCGGTTCAGGGTATGGGTTAGGATTAGGGTACGTGTTAGGGTTAGGGTAGGGGTTAGGGTTAGGGTACGCGTTAGGGTTAGGGTAGTTATTAAACCTATCCCACTCTCTAGATACCCCTTAGCACGTAAAGGAATATTATTTGGGGGTCCAGCCATGGAGAAGAGTTTAGACACTAGGATAAGATAAGGAACACATACATTATAAAGAAATCACATTAGGATTCTCTTTTTAAGCTGTTCCTTCAAACACTAGTGCTTAGGAAATCTATTGGAGGCAGAAGCAGTCAAGGGTAGCCTAGGGTTAGGGTTAGGCTTAGGGTTAGGCTTAGGGTACGGCTTAGGGTACGGGTTCGGGGAGGGGTTCGGGTACGGCGTAGGGTATGGGTTAGGGTTAGGGTTTGAGTTAGGGTTAGGGCTCGGTTTAGTGTACGGGTTAGGATTAGGGTACGTGTTAGGGTTAGGGTAGGGGTTAGGGTTAGGGTACGCGTTAGGGTTAGGGTAGTTATTAAACCTATCCCACTCTCTAGATACCCCTTGGCACGTAAAGGAATATTATTTGGGGGTCCAGCCATGGAGAAGAGTTTAGACACTAGGATAAGATAAGGAACACACCCATTATAAAGAAATCACATTAGGATTCTCTTTTTAAGCTGTTCCTTCAAACACTAGTGCTTAGGAAATCTATTGGAGGCAGAAGCAGTCAAGGGTAGCCTAGGGTTAGGGTTAGGCTTAGGGTTAGGCTTAGGGTACGGCTTAGGGTACGGGTTCGGGGAGGGGTTCGGGTACGGCGTAGGGTATGGGTTAGGGTTAGGGTTTGAGTTAGGGTTAGGGCTCGGTTTAGTGTACGGGTTAGGATTAGGGTACGTTTTAGGGTTAGGGTAGGGGTTAGGGTTAGGGTACGCGTTAGGGTTAGGGTAGTTATTAAACCTATCCCACTCTCTAGATACCCCTTAGCATGTAAAGGAATATTATTTGGGGGTCCAGCCATGGAGAAGAGTTTAGACACTAGGATAAGATAAGGAACACACCCATTATAAAGAAATCACATTAGGATTCTCTTTTTAAGCTGTTCCTTCAAACACTAGTGCTTAGGAAATCTATTGGAGGCAGAAGCAGTCAAGGGTAGCCTAGGGTTAGGGTTAGGCTTAGGGTTAGGCTTAGGGTACGCCTTAGGGTACGGGTTCGGGGAGGGGTTCGGGTACGGCGTAGGGTATGGGTTAGGGTTAGGGTTTGAGTTAGGGTTAGGGCTCGGTTTAGTGTACGGGTTAGGATTAGGGTACGTTTTAGGGTTAGGGTAGGGGTTAGGGTTAGGGTACGCGTTAGGGTTAGGGTAGTTATTAAACCTATCCCACTCTCTACATACCCCTTAGCACGTAAAGGAATATTATTTGGGGGTCCAGCCATGGAGAAGAGTTTAGACACTAGGATAAGATAAGGAACACACCCATTATAAAGAAATCACATTAGGATTCTCTTTTTAAGCTGTTCCTTCAAACACTAGTGCTTAGGAAATCTATTGGAGGCAGAAGCAGTCAAGGGTAGCCTAGGGTTAGGGTTAGGCTTAGGGTTAGGCTTAGGGTACGGCTTAGGGTACGGGTTCGGGGAGGGGTTCGGGTACGGCGTAGGGTATGGGTTAGGGTTAGGGTTTGAGTTAGGGTTAGGGCTCGGTTTAGTGTACGGGTTAGGATTAGGGTACGTGTTAGGGTTAGGGTAGGGGTTAGGGTTAGGGTACGCGTTAGGGTTAGGGTAGTTATTAAACCTATCCCACTCTCTAGATACCCCTTGGCACGTAAAGGAATATTATTTGGGGGTCCAGCCATGGAGAAGAGTTTAGACACTAGGATAAGATAAGGAACACACCCATTATAAAGAAATCACATTAGGATTCTCTTTTTAAGCTGTTCCTTCAAACACTAGTGCTTAGGAAATCTATTGGAGGCAGAAGCAGTCAAGGGTAGCCTAGGGTTAGGGTTAGGCTTAGGGTTAGGCTTAGGGTACGGCTTAGGGTACGGGTTCGGGGAGGGGTTCGGGTACGGCGTAGGGTATGGGTTAGGGTTAGGGTTTGAGTTAGGGTTAGGGCTCGGTTTAGTGTACGGGTTAGGATTAGGGTACGTTTTAGGGTTAGGGTAGGGGTTAGGGTTAGGGTACGCGTTAGGGTTAGGGTAGTTATTAAACCTATCCCACTCTCTAGATACCCCTTAGCACGTAAAGGAATATTATTTGGGGGTCCAGCCATGGAGAAGAGTTTAGACACTAGGATAAGATAAGGAACACACCCATTATAAAGAAATCACATTAGGATTCTCTTTTTAAGCTGTTCCTTCAAACACTAGTGCTTAGGAAATCTATTGGAGGCAGAAGCAGTCAAGGGTAGCCTAGGGTTAGGGTTAGGCTTAGGGTTAGGCTTAGGGTACGGCTTAGGGTACGGGTTCGGGGAGGGGTTCGGGAACGGCGTAGGGTATGGGTTAGGGTTAGGGTTAGGGTTAGTGTTAGGGTTAGGGCTCAGTTTAGGGTACGGGTTAGGATTAGGGTACGTGTTAGGGTTAGGGTAGGGGTTAGTGTTAGGGTACGCGTTAGGGTTAGGGTAGTTATTAAACCTATCCCACTCTCTAGATACCCCTTAGCACGTAAAGGAATATTATTTGGGGGTCTAGCCATGGAGAAGAGTTTAGACACTAGGATAAGATAAGGAACACACCCATTATAAAGAAATCACATTAGGATTCTGTTTTTAAGCCGTTCCTTAAAACACTAGTGCTTAGGAAATCTATTGGAGGCAGAAGCAGTCAAGGGTAGCCTAGGGTTAGGGTTAGGCTTAGGGTTAGGGTTAGGGTACGGCTTAGGGTAGGGGTTCGGGGAGGGGTTCGGGTACGGCGTAGGGTATGGGTTAGGGTTAGTGTTAGAGTTAGTGTTAGGGTTAGGGCTCGGTTTAGGGTACGGGTTAGGATTAGGGTACGTGTTAGGGTTAGGGTAGGGGTTAGGGTTAGGGTACACGTTAGGGTTAGGGTAGTTAGTAAACCTATCCCACTCTCTAGATACCCCTTAGCACGTAAAGGAATATTATTTGGGGGTCCAGCCATGGAGAAGAGTTTAGACACTAGGATAAGATAAGGAACACACCCATTATAAAGAAATCACATTAGGATTCTCTTTTTAAGCTGTTCCTTCAAACACTAGTGCTTAGGAAATCTATTGGAGGCAGAAGCAGTCAAGGGTAGCCTAGGGTTAGGGTTAGGCTTAGGGTTAGGGTTAGGGTACGGCTTAGGGTACGGGTTCGGGGAGGGGTTCGGGTACGGCGTAGGGTATGGTTTAGGGTTAGGGTTAGGGTTTGAGTTAGGGTTAGGGCTCGGTTTAGTGTACGGGTTAGGATTAGGGTACGTTTTAGGGTTAGGGTAGGGGTTAGGGTTAGGGTACGCGTTAGGGTTAGGGTAGTTATTAAACCTATCCCACTCTCTAGATACCCCTTAGCATGTAAAGGAATATTATTTGGGGGTCCAGCCATGGAGAAGAGTTTAGACACTAGGATAAGATAAGGAACACACCCATTATAAAGAAATCACATTAGGATTCTCTTTTTAAGCTGTTCCTTCAAACATTAGTGCTTAGGAAATCTGTTGGAGGCAGAAGCAGTCAAGGGTAGCCTAGGGTTAGGGTTAGGCTTAGGGTTAGGCTTAGGGTACGGCTTAGGGTACGGGTTTGGGGAGGGGTTCGGGTACGGTGTAGGGTATGGGTTAGGGTTAGGTTTAGGGTTAGTGTTAGGGTTAGGGCTCGGTTCAGGGTATGGGTTAGGATTAGGGTACGTGTTAGGGTTAGGGTAGGGGTTAGGGTTAGGGTACGCGTTAGGGTTAGGGTAGTTATTAAACCTATCCCACTCTCTAGATACCCCTTAGCACGTAAAGGAATATTATTTGGGGGTCTAGCCATGGAGAAGAGTTTAGACACTAGGATAAGATAAGGAACACACCCATTATAAAGAAATCACATTAGGATTCTGTTTTTAAGCCGTTCCTTAAAACACTAGTGCTTAGGAAATCTATTGGAGGCAGAAGCAGTCAAGGGTAGCCTAGGGTTAGGGTTAGGCTTAGGGTTAGGCTTAGGGTACGGCTTAGCGTACGGGTTCGGGGAGGGGTTCGGGTACGGCGTAGGGTATGGGTTAGGGTTAGGGTTAGGGTTAGTGTTAGGGTTAGGGCTCGGTTCAGGGTACGGGTTAGGATTAGGGTACGTGTTAGGGTTAGGGTAGGGGTTAGGGTTAGGGTACGCATTAGGGTTAGGGTAGTTAGTAAACCTATCCCACTCTCTAGATACCCCTTAGCACGTAAAGGAATATTATTTGCGGGTCCAGCCATGGAGAAGAGTTTAGACACTAGGATAAGATAAGGAACACACCCATTATAAAGAAATCACATTAGGATTCTCTTTTTAAGCTGTTCCTTCAAACACTAGTGCTTAGGAAATCTATTGGAGGCAGAAGCAGTCAAGGGTAGCCTAAGGTTAGGGTTAGGCTTAGGGTTAGGGTTAGGGTACGGCTTAGGGTACGGGTTCGGGGAGGGGTTCGGGTACGGCGTAGGGTATGGTTTAGGGTTAGGGTTAGGGTTTGAGTTAGGGTTAGGGCTCGGTTTAGTGTACGGGTTAGGATTAGGGTACGTTTTAGGGTTAGGGTAGGGGTTAGGGTTAGGGTACGCGTTAGGGTTAGGGTAGTTATTAAACCTATCCCACTCTCTAGATACCCCTTAGCATGTAAAGGAATATTATTTGGGGGTCCAGCCATGGAGAAGAGTTTAGACACTAGGATAAGATAAGGAACACACCCATTATAAAGAAATCACATTAGGATTCTCTTTTTAAGCTGTTCCTTCAAACATTAGTGCTTAGGAAATCTGTTGGAGGCAGAAGCAGTCAAGGGTAGCCTAGGGTTAGGGTTAGGCTTAGGGTTAGGCTTAGGGTACGGCTTAGGGTACGGGTTTGGGGAGGGGTTCGGGTACGGTGTAGGGTATGGGTTAGGGTTAGGTTTAGGGTTAGTGTTAGGGTTAGGGCTCGGTTCAGGGTATGGGTTAGGATTAGGGTACGTGTTAGGGTTAGGGTAGGGGTTAGGGTTAGGGTACGCGTTAGGGTTAGGGTAGTTATTAAACCTATCCCACTCTCTAGATACCCCTTAGCACGTAAAGGAATATTATTTGGGGGTCCAGCCATGGAGAAGAGTTTAGACACTAGGATAAAATAAGGAACACATACATTATAAAGAAATCACATTAGGATTCTCTTTTTAAGCTGTTCCTTCAAACACTAGTGCTTAGGAAATCTATTGGAGGCAGAAGCAGTCAAGGGTAGCCTAGGGTTAGGGTTAGGCTTAGGGTTAGGCTTAGGTTACGCCTTAGGGTACGGGTTCGGGGAGGGGTTCGGGTACGGCGTAGGGTATGGGTTAGGGTTAGGGTTTGAGTTAGGGTTAGGGCTCGGTTTAGTGTACGGGTTAGGATTAGGGTACGTTTTAGGGTTAGGGTAGGGGTTAGGGTTAGGGTACGCGTTAGGGTTAGGGTAGTTATTAAACCTATCCCACTCTCTACATACCCCTTAGCACGTAAAGGAATATTATTTGGGGGTCCAGCCATGGAGAAGAGTTTAGACACTAGGATAAGATAAGGAACACACCCATTATAAAGAAATCACATTAGGATTCTCTTTTTAAGCTGTTCCTTCAAACACTAGTGCTTAGGAAATCTATTGGAGGCAGAAGCAGTCAAGGGTAGCCTAGGGTTAGGGTTAGGCTTAGGGTTAGGCTTAGGGTACGGCTTAGGGTACGGGTTCGGGGAGGGGTTCGGGTACGGCGTAGGGTATGGGTTAGGGTTAGGGTTAGGGTTAGTGTTAGGGTTAGGGCTCAGTTTAGGGTACGGGTTAGGATTAGGGTACGTGTTAGGGTTAGGGTAGGGGTTAGGGTTAGGGTACGCGTTAGGGTTAGGGTAGTTATTAAACCTATCCCACTCTCTAGATACCCCTTAGCACGTAAAGGAATATTATTTGGGGGTCTAGCCATGGAGAAGAGTTTAGACACTAGGATAAGATAAGGAACACACCCATTATAAAGAAATCACATTAGGATTCTGTTTTTAAGCCGTTCCTTAAAACACTAGTGCTTAGGAAATCTATTGGAGGCAGAAGCAGTCAAGGGTAGCCTAGGGTTAGGGTTAGGCTTAGGGTTAGGCTTAGGGTACGGCTTAGCGTACGGGTTCGGGGAGGGGTTCGGGTACGGCGTAGGGTATGGGTTAGGGTTAGGGTTAGGGTTAGTGTTAGGGTTAGGGCTCGGTTCAGGGTACGGGTTAGGATTAGGGTACGTGTTAGGGTTAGGGTAGGGGTTAGGGTTAGGGTACGCATTAGGGTTAGGGTAGTTAGTAAACCTATCCCACTCTCTAGATACCCCTTAGCATGTAAAGGAATATTATTTGGGGGTCCAGCCATGGAGAAGAGTTTAGACACTAGGATAAGATAAGGAACACACCCGTTATAAAGAAATCACATTAGGATTCTCTTTTTAAGCTGTTCCTTCAAACACTAGTGCTTAGGAAATCTATTGGAGGCAGAAGCAGTCAAGGGTAGCCTAGGGTTAGGGTTAGGCTTAGGGTTAGGGTTAGGGTACGGCTTAGGGTACGGGTTCGGGGAGGGGTTCGGGTACGGCGTAGGGTATGGTTTAGGGTTAGGGTTAGGGTTTGAGTTAGGGTTAGGGCTCGGTTTAGTGTACGGGTTAGGATTAGGGTACGTTTTAGGGTTAGGGTAGGGGTTAGGGTTAGGGTACGCGTTAGGGTTAGGGTAGTTATTAAACCTATCCCACTCTCTAGATACCCCTTAGCATGTAAAGGAATATTATTTGGGGGTCCAGCCATGGAGAAGAGTTTAGACACTAGGATAAGATAAGGAACACACCCATTATAAAGAAATCACATTAGGATTCTCTTTTTAAGCTGTTCCTTCAAACATTAGTGCTTAGGAAATCTGTTGGAGGCAGAAGCAGTCAAGGGTAGCCTAGGGTTAGGGTTAGGCTTAGGGTTAGGCTTAGGGTACGGCTTAGGGTACGGGTTTGGGGAGGGGTTCGGGTACGGTGTAGGGTATGGGTTAGGGTTAGGTTTAGGGTTAGTGTTAGGGTTAGGGCTCGGTTCAGGGTATGGGTTAGGATTAGGGTACGTGTTAGGGTTAGGGTAGGGGTTAGGGTTAGGGTACGCGTTAGGGTTAGGGTAGTTATTAAACCTATCCCACTCTCTAGATACCCCTTAGCACGTAAAGGAATATTATTTGGGGGTCCAGCCATGGAGAAGAGTTTAGACACTAGGATAAGATAAGGAACACATACATTATAAAGAAATCACATTAGGATTCTCTTTTTAAGCTGTTCCTTCAAACACTAGTGCTTAGGAAATCTATTGGAGGCAGAAGCAGTCAAGGGTAGCCTAGGGTTAGGGTTAGGCTTAGGGTTAGGCTTAGGGTACGGCTTAGGGTACGGGTTCGGGGAGGGGTTCGGGTACGGCGTAGGGTATGGGTTAGGGTTAGGGTTTGAGTTAGGGTTAGGGCTCGGTTTAGTGTACGGGTTAGGATTAGGGTACGTGTTAGGGTTAGGGTAGGGGTTAGGGTTAGGGTACGCGTTAGGGTTAGGGTAGTTATTAAACCTATCCCACTCTCTAGATACCCCTTGGCACGTAAAGGAATATTATTTGGGGGTCCAGCCATGGAGAAGAGTTTAGACACTAGGATAAGATAAGGAACACACCCATTATAAAGAAATCACATTAGGATTCTCTTTTTAAGCTGTTCCTTCAAACACTAGTGCTTAGGAAATCTATTGGAGGCAGAAGCAGTCAAGGGTAGCCTAGGGTTAGGGTTAGGCTTAGGGTTAGGCTTAGGGTACGGCTTAGGGTACGGGTTCGGGGAGGGGTTCGGGTACGGCGTAGGGTATGGGTTAGGGTTAGGGTTTGAGTTAGGGTTAGGGCTCGGTTTAGTGTACGGGTTAGGATTAGGGTACGTTTTAGGGTTAGGGTAGGGGTTAGGGTTAGGGTACGCGTTAGGGTTAGGGTAGTTATTAAACCTATCCCACTCTCTAGATACCCCTTAGCATGTAAAGGAATATTATTTGGGGGTCCAGCCATGGAGAAGAGTTTAGACACTAGGATAAGATAAGGAACACACCCATTATAAAGAAATCACATTAGGATTCTCTTTTTAAGCTGTTCCTTCAAACACTAGTGCTTAGGAAATCTATTGGAGGCAGAAGCAGTCAAGGGTAGCCTAGGGTTAGGGTTAGGCTTAGGGTTAGGCTTAGGGTACGCCTTAGGGTACGGGTTCGGGGAGGGGTTCGGGTACGGCGTAGGGTATGGGTTAGGGTTAGGGTTTGAGTTAGGGTTAGGGCTCGGTTTAGTGTACGGGTTAGGATTAGGGTACGTTTTAGGGTTAGGGTAGGGGTTAGGGTTAGGGTACGCGTTAGGGTTAGGGTAGTTATTAAACCTATCCCACTCTCTACATACCCCTTAGCACGTAAAGGAATATTATTTGGGGGTCCAGCCATGGAGAAGAGTTTAGACACTAGGATAAGATAAGGAACACACCCATTATAAAGAAATCACATTAGGATTCTCTTTTTAAGCTGTTCCTTCAAACACTAGTGCTTAGGAAATCTATTGGAGGCAGAAGCAGTCAAGGGTAGCCTAGGGTTAGGGTTAGGCTTAGGGTTAGGCTTAGGGTACGGCTTAGGGTACGGGTTCGGGGAGGGGTTCGGGTACGGCGTAGGGTATGGGTTAGGGTTAGGGTTAGGGTTAGTGTTAGGGTTAGGGCTCAGTTTAGGGTACGGGTTAGGATTAGGGTACGTGTTAGGGTTAGGGTAGGGGTTAGGGTTAGGGTACGCGTTAGGGTTAGGGTAGTTATTAAACCTATCCCACTCTCTAGATACCCCTTAGCACGTAAAGGAATATTATTTGGGGGTCTAGCCATGGAGAAGAGTTTAGACACTAGGATAAGATAAGGAACACACCCATTATAAAGAAATCACATTAGGATTCTGTTTTTAAGCCGTTCCTTAAAACACTAGTGCTTAGGAAATCTATTGGAGGCAGAAGCAGTCAAGGGTAGCCTAGGGTTAGGGTTAGGCTTAGGGTTAGGCTTAGGGTACGGCTTAGCGTACGGGTTCGGGGAGGGGTTCGGGTACGGCGTAGGGTATGGGTTACGGTTAGGGTTAGGGTTAGTGTTAGGGTTAGGGCTCGGTTCAGGGTACGGGTTAGGATTAGGGTACGTGTTAGGGTTAGGGTAGGGGTTAGGGTTAGGGTACGCATTAGGGTTAGGGTAGTTAGTAAACCTATCCCACTCTCTAGATACCCCTTAGCACGTAAAGGAATATTATTTGCGGGTCCAGCCATGGAGAAGAGTTTAGACACTAGGATAAGATAAGGAACACACCCATTATAAAGAAATCACATTAGGATTCTCTTTTTAAGCTGTTCCTTCAAACACTAGTGCTTAGGAAATCTATTGGAGGCAGAAGCAGTCAAGGGTAGCCTAGGGTTAGGGTTAGGCTTAGGGTTAGGGTTAGGGTACGGCTTAGGGTACGGGTTCGGGGAGGGGTTCGGGTACGGCGTAGGGTATGGTTTAGGGTTAGGGTTAGGGTTTGAGTTAGGGTTAGGGCTCGGTTTAGTGTACGGGTTAGGATTAGGGTACGTTTTAGGGTTAGGGTAGGGGTTAGGGTTAGGGTACGCGTTAGGGTTAGGGTAGTTATTAAACCTATCCCACTCTCTAGATACCCCTTAGCATGTAAAGGAATATTATTTGGGGGTCCAGCCATGGAGAAGAGTTTAGACACTAGGATAAGATAAGGAACACACCCATTATAAAGAAATCACATTAGGATTCTCTTTTTAAGCTGTTCCTTCAAACATTAGTGCTTAGGAAATCTGTTGGAGGCAGAAGCAGTCAAGGGTAGCCTAGGGTTAGGGTTAGGCTTAGGGTTAGGCTTAGGGTACGGCTTAGGGTACGGGTTTGGGGAGGGGTTCGGGTACGGTGTAGGGTATGGGTTAGGGTTAGGTTTAGGGTTAGTGTTAGGGTTAGGGCTCGGTTCAGGGTATGGGTTAGGATTAGGGTACGTGTTAGGGTTAGGGTAGGGGTTAGGGTTAGGGTACGCGTTAGGGTTAGGGTAGTTATTAAACCTATCCCACTCTCTAGATACCCCTTAGCACGTAAAGGAATATTATTTGGGGGTCCAGCCATGGAGAAGAGTTTAGACACTAGGATAAAATAAGGAACACATACATTATAAAGAAATCACATTAGGATTCTCTTTTTAAGCTGTTCCTTCAAACACTAGTGCTTAGGAAATCTATTGGAGGCAGAAGCAGTCAAGGGTAGCCTAGGGTTAGGGTTAGGCTTAGGGTTAGGCTTAGGGTACGCCTTAGGGTACGGGTTCGGGGAGGGGTTCGGGTACAGCGTAGGGTATGGGTTAGGGTTAGGGTTTGAGTTAGGGTTAGGGCTCGGTTTAGTGTACGGGTTAGGATTAGGGTACGTGTTAGGGTTAGGGTAGGGGTTAGGGTTAGGGTACGCGTTAGGGTTAGGGTAGTTATTAAACCTATCCCACTCTCTACATACCCCTTAGCACGTAAAGGAATATTATTTGGGGGTCCAGCCATGGAGAAGAGTTTAGACACTAGGATAAGATAAGGAACACACCCATTATAAAGAAATCACATTAGGATTCTCTTTTTAAGCTGTTCCTTCAAACACTAGTGCTTAGGAAATCTATTGGAGGCAGAAGCAGTCAAGGGTAGCCTAGGGTTAGGGTTAGGCTTAGGGTTAGGCTTAGGGTACGGCTTAGGGTACGGGTTCGGGGAGGGGTTCGGGTACGGCGTAGGGTATGGGTTAGGGTTAGGGTTAGGGTTAGTGTTAGGGTTAGGGCTCAGTTTAGGGTACGGGTTAGGATTAGGGTACGTGTTAGGGTTAGGGTAGGGGTTAGGGTTAGGGTACGCGTTAGGGTTAGGGTAGTTATTAAACCTATCCCACTCTCTAGATACCCCTTAGCACGTAAAGGAATATTATTTGGGGGTCTAGCCATGGAGAAGAGTTTAGACACTAGGATAAGATAAGGAACACACCCATTATAAAGAAATCACATTAGGATTCTGTTTTTAAGCCGTTCCTTAAAACACTAGTGCTTAGGAAATCTATTGGAGGCAGAAGCAGTCAAGGGTAGCCTAGGGTTAGGGTTAGGCTTAGGGTTAGGCTTAGGGTACGGCTTAGCGTACGGGTTCGGGGAGGGGTTCGGGTACGGCGTAGGGTATGGGTTAGGGTTAGGGTTAGGGTTAGTGTTAGGGTTAGGGCTCGGTTCAGGGTACGGGTTAGGATTAGGGTACGTGTTAGGGTTAGGGTAGGGGTTAGGGTTAGGGTACGCATTAGGGTTAGGGTAGTTAGTAAACCTATCCCACTCTCTAGATACCCCTTACCACGTAAAGGAATATTATTTGGGGGTCCAGCCATGGAGAAGAGTTTAGACACTAGGATAAGATAAGGAACACACCCGTTATAAAGAAATCACATTAGGATTCTCTTTTTAAGCTGTTCCTTCAAACACTAGTGCTTAGGAAATCTATTGGAGGCAGAAGCAGTCAAGGGTAGCCTAGGGTTAGGGTTAGGCTTAGGGTTAGGGTTAGGGTACGGCTTAGGGTACGGGTTCGGGGAGAGGTTCGGGTACGGCGTAGGGTATGGTTTAGGGTTAGGGTTAGGGTTTGAGTTAGGGTTAGGGCTCGGTTTAGTGTACGGGTTAGGATTAGGGTACGTTTTAGGGTTAGGGTAGGGGTTAGGGTTAGGGTACGCGTTAGGGTTAGGGTAGTTATTAAACCTATCCCACTCTCTAGATACCCCTTAGCATGTAAAGGAATATTATTTGGGGGTCCAGCCATGGAGAAGAGTTTAGACACTAGGATAAGATAAGGAACACACCCATTATAAAGAAATCACATTAGGATTCTCTTTTTAAGCTGTTCCTTCAAACATTAGTGCTTAGGAAATCTGTTGGAGGCAGAAGCAGTCAAGGGTAGCCTAGGGTTAGGGTTAGGCTTAGGGTTAGGCTTAGGGTACGGCTTAGGGTACGGGTTCGGGGAGGGGTTCGGGTACGGGGTAGGGTATGGGTTAGGGTTAGGGTTTGAGTTAGGGTTAGGGCTCGGTTTAGTGTACGGGTTAGGATTAGGGTACGTGTTAGGGTTAGGGTAGGGGTTAGGGTTAGGGTACGCGTTAGGGTTAGGGTAGTTATTAAACCTATCCCACTCTCTAGATACCCCTTGGCACGTAAAGGAATATTATTTGGGGGTCCAGCCATGGAGAAGAGTTTAGACACTAGGATAAGATAAGGAACACACCCATTATAAAGAAATCACATTAGGATTCTCTTTTTAAGCTGTTCCTTCAAACACTAGTGCTTAGGAAATCTATTGGAGGCAGAAGCAGTCAAGGGTAGCCTAGGGTTAGGGTTAGGCTTAGGGTTAGGCTTAGGGTACGGCTTAGGGTACGGGTTCGGGGAGGGGTTCGGGTACGGCGTAGGGTATGGGTTAGGGTTAGGGTTTGAGTTAGGGTTAGGGCTCGGTTTAGTGTACGGGTTAGGATTAGGGTACGTTTTAGGGTTAGGGTAGGGGTTAGGGTTAGGGTACGCGTTAGGGTTAGGGTAGTTATTAAACCTATCCCACTCTCTAGATACCCCTTAGCACGTAAAGGAATATTATTTGGGGGTCTAGCCATGGAGAAGAGTTTAGACACTAGGATAAGATAAGGAACACACCCATTATAAAGAAATCACATTAGGATTCTGTTTTTAAGCCGTTCCTTAAAACACTAGTGCTTAGGAAATCTATTGGAGGCAGAAGCAGTCAAGGGTAGCCTAGGGTTAGAGTTAGGCTTAGGGTTAGGGTTAGGGTACGGCTTAGGGTAGGGGTTCGGGGAGGGGTTCGGGTACGGCGTAGGGTATGGGTTAGGGTTAGTGTTAGAGTTAGTGTTAGGGTTAGGGCTCGGTTTAGGGTACGGGTTAGGATTAGGGTACGTGTTAGGGTTAGGGTAGGGGTTAGGGTTAGGGTACACGTTAGGGTTAGGGTAGTTAGTAAACCTATCCCACTCTCTAGATACCCCTTAGCACGTAAAGGAATATTATTTGGGGGTCCAGCCATGGAGAAGAGTTTAGACACTAGGATAAGATAAGGAACACACCCATTATAAAGAAATCACATTAGGATTCTCTTTTTAAGCTGTTCCTTCAAACACTAGTGCTTAGGAAATCTATTGGAGGCAGAAGCAGTCAAGGGTAGCCTAGGGTTAGGGTTAGGCTTAGGGTTAGGGTTAGGGTACGGCTTAGGGTACGGGTTCGGGGAGGGGTTCGGGTACGGTGTAGGGTATGGGTTAGGGTTAGGGTTAGGGTTAGTGTTAGGGTTAGGGCTCGGTTTAGGGTACGGGTTATGATTAGGGTACGTGTTAGGGTTAGGGTAGGGGTTAGGGTTAGGGTACGCGTTAGGGTTAGGGTAGTTATTAAACCTATCCCACTCTCTAGATACCCCTTAGCACGTAAAGGAATATTATTTGGGGGTCCAGCCATGGAGAAGAGTTTAGACACTAGGATAAGATAAGGAACACACCCATTATAAAGAAATCACATTAGGATTCTCTTTTTAAGCTTTTCCTTAAAGCACTAGTGCTTAGGAAATCTATTGGTGGCAGAAGCAGTCAAGGGTAGCCTAGGGTTAGGGTTAGGCTTAGGGTTAGGGTTAGGGTACGGCTTAGGGTACGGGTTCGTGTAGGGGTTCGGGTACGGCGTAGGGTATGGGTTAGGGTTAGGGTTAGGGTTAGTTTTAGCTTTAGGTCTCGGTTTAGGGTACAGGTTAGGATTAGGGTACGTGTTAGGGTTAGGGTAGGGGTTAGGGTTAGGGTACGCTTTAGGGTTAGGGTAGTTATTAAACCTATCCCACTCTCTAGATACCCCTTAGCACGTAAAGGAATATTATTTGGGGGTCCAGCCATGGAGAAGAGTTTAGACACTAGGATAAGATAAGGAACACACCCATTATAAAGAAATCACATTAGGATTCTCTTTTTAAGCTGTTCCTTAAAACACTAGTGCTTAGGAAATCTATTGGAGGCAGTAGCAGTCAAGGGTAGCCTAGGGTTAGGGTTAGGCTTAGGGTTTGGGTTAGGGTACGGCTTAGGGTACGGGTTCGGGGAGGGGTTCGGGTACGGCGTAGGGTATGGGTTAGTGTTAGGGTTAGGGTTAGTGTAAGGGTTAGGGCTCGGTTTAGGGTACGGGTTAGGATTAGGGTACGTGTTAGGGTTAGGGTAGGGGTTAGGGTTAGGGTACGCGTTAGGGTTAGGGTAGTTATTAAACCTATCCCACTCTCTACATACCCCTTAGCACGTAAAGGAATATTATTTGGGGGTCCAGCCATGGAGAAGAGTTTAGACACTAGGATAAGATAAGGAACACACCCATTATAAAGAAATCACATTAGGATTCTCTTTTTAAGCTGTTCCTTCAAACACTAGTGCTTAGGAAATCTATTGGAGGCAGAAGCAGTCAAGGGTAGCCTAGGGTTAGGGTTAGGCTTAGGGTTAGGCTTAGGGTACGGCTTAGGGTACGGGTTCGGGGAGGGGTTCGGGTACGGCGTAGGGTATGGGTTAGGGTTAGGGTTTGAGTTAGGGTTAGGGCTCGGTTTAGTGTACGGGTTAGGATTAGGGTACGTTTTAGGGTTAGGGTAGGGGTTAGGGTTAGGGTACGCGTTAGGGTTAGGGTAGTTATTAAACCTATCCCACTCTCTAGATACCCCTTAGCACGTAAAGGAATATTATTTGTGGGTCCAGCCATGGAGAAGAGTTTAGACACTAGGATAAGATAAGGAACACACCCATTATAAAGAAATCACATTAGGATTCTCTTTTTAAGCTGTTCCTTCAAACACTAGTGCTTAGGAAATCTATTGGAGGCAGAAGCAGTCAAGGGTAGCCAAGGGTTAGGGTTAGGCTTAGGGTTAGGCTTAGGGTACGGCTTAGGGTACGGGTTCGGGGAGGGGTTCGGGTATGGCGTAGGGTATGGGTTAGGGTTAGGGTTAGGGTTAGTGTTAGGGTTAGGGCTCGGTTCAGGGTACGGGTTAGGATTAGGGTACGTGTTAGGGTTAGGGTAGGGGTTAGGGTTAGGGTACGCGTTAGGGTTAGGGTAGTTATTAAACCTATCCCACTCTCTAGATACCCCTTAGCACGTAAAGGAATATTATTTGCGGGTCCAGCCATGGAGAAGAGTTTAGACACTAGGATAAAATAAGGAACACATACATTATAAACAAATCACATTAGGATTCTCTTTTTAAGTTGTTCCTTAAAACACTAGTGCTTAGGAAATCTATTGGAGGCAGAAGCAGTCAAGGGTAGCCTAGGGTTAGGGTTAGGCTTAGTGTTAGGGTTAGGGTACGGCTTAGGGTAGGGGTTCGGGGAGGGGTTCGGGTACGGCGTAGGGTATGGGTTAGGGTTAGGGTTAGGGTTCGTGTTAGGGTTAGGGCTCGGTTTAGGGTACGGGTTAGGATTAGGGTACGTGTTAGGGTTAGGGTAGGGGTTAGGGTTAGGGTACGCATTAGGTTAGGGTAGTTAGTAAACCTATCCCACTCTCTAGATACCCCTTAGCACGTAAAGGAATATTATTTGCGGGTCCAGCCATGGAGAAGAGTTTAGACACTAGGATAAGATAAGGAACACACCCATTATAAAGAAGTCACATTAGGATTCTGTTTTTCAGCCGTTCCTTAAAACACTAGTGCTTAGGAAATCTATTGGAGGCAGAAGCAGTCAAGGGTAGCCTAGGGTTAGGGTTAGGCTTAGGGTTAGGCTTAGGGTACGGCTTAGGGTACGGGTTCGGGGAGGGGTTCGGGTACGGCGTAGGGTATGGGTTAGGGTTAGGGTTAGGGTTAGTCTTAGGGTTACGGCTCGGTTCAGGGTACGGGTTAGGATTAGGGTACGTGTTAGGGTTAGGGTAGGGGTTAGGGTTAGGGTACGTGTTAGTGTTAGGGTAGTTATTAAACCTATCCCACTCTCTAGATACCCCTTAGCACGTAAAGGAATATTATTTGGGGGTCCAGCCATGGAGAAGAGTTTAGACACTAGGATAAGATAAGGAACACACCCATTATAAAGAAATCACATTAGGATTCTCTTTTTAAGCTGTTCCTTCAAACACTAGTGCTTAGGAAATCTATTGGAGGCAGAAGCAGTCAAGGGTAGCCTAGGGTTAGGGTTAGGCTTAGGGTTAGGCTTAGGGTACGGCTTAGGGTACGGGTTCGGGGAGGGGTTCGGGTACGGCGTAGGGTATGGGTTAGGGTTAGGGTTTGAGTTAGGGTTAGGGCTCGGTTTAGTGTACGGGTTAGGATTAGGGTACGTGTTAGGGTTAGGGTAGGGGTTAGGGTTAGGGTACGCGTTAGGGTTAGGGTAGTTATTAAACCTATCCCACTCTCTAGATACCCCTTAGCACGTAAAGGAATATTATTTGGGGGTCCAGCCATGGAGAAGAGTTTAGACACTAGGATAAGATAAGGAACACACCCATTATAAAGAAATCACATTAGGATTCTCTTTTTAAGCTGTTCCTTCAAACACTAGTGCTTAGGAAATCTATTGGAGGCAGAAGCAGTCAAGGGTAGCCTAGGGTTAGGGTTAGGCTTAGGGTTAGGCTTAGGGTACGGCTTAGGGTACGGGTTCGGGGAGGGGTTCGGGAACGGCGTAGGGTATGGGTTAGGGTTAGGGTTAGGGTTAGTGTTAGGGTTAGGGCTCAGTTTAGGGTACGGGTTAGGATTAGGGTACGTGTTAGGGTTAGGGTAGGGGTTAGTGTTAGGGTACGCGTTAGGGTTAGGGTAGTTATTAAACCTATCCCACTCTCTAGATACCCCTTAGCACGTAAAGGAATATTATTTGGGGGTCTAGCCATGGAGAAGAGTTTAGACACTAGGATAAGATAAGGAACACACCCATTATAAAGAAATCACATTAGGATTCTGTTTTTAAGCAGTTCCTTAAAACACTAGTGCTTAGGAAATCTATTGGAGGCAGAAGCAGTCAAGGGTAGCCTAGGGTTAGGGTTAGGCTTAGGGTTAGGCTTAGGGTACGGCTTAGGGTACGGGTTCGGGGAGGGGTTCGGGTACGGCGTAGGGTATGGGTTAGGGTTAGGGTTAGGGTTAGTGTTAGGGTTAGGGCTCGGTTCAGGGTACGGGTTAGGATTAGGGTACGTGTTAGGGTTAGGGTAGGGGTTAGGGTTAGGGTACGTGTTAGTGTTAGGGTAGTTATTAAACCTATCCCACTCTCTAGATACCCCTTAGCACGTAAAGGAATATTATTTGGGGGTCCAGCCATGGAGAAGAGTTTAGACACTAGGATAAGATAAGGAACACACCCATTATAAAGAAATCACATTAGGATTCTCTTTTTAAGCTGTTCCTTCAAACACTAGTGCTTAGGAAATCTATTGGAGGCAGAAGCAGTCAAGGGTAGCCTAGGGTTAGGGTTAGGCTTAGGGTTAGGCTTAGGGTACGGCTTAGGGTACGGGTTCGGGGAGGGGTTCGGGTACGGCGTAGGGTATGGGTTAGGGTTAGGGTTTGAGTTAGGGTTAGGGCTCGGTTTAGTGTACGGGTTAGGATTAGGGTACGTGTTAGGGTTAGGGTAGGGGTTAGGGTTAGGGTACGCGTTAGGGTTAGGGTAGTTATTAAACCTATCCCACTCTCTAGATACCCCTTAGCACGTAAAGGAATATTATTTGGGGGTCCAGCCATGGAGAAGAGTTTAGACACTAGGATAAGATAAGGAACACACCCATTATAAAGAAATCACATTAGGATTCTCTTTTTAAGCTGTTCCTTCAAACACTAGTGCTTAGGAAATCTATTGGAGGCAGAAGCAGTCAAGGGTAGCCTAGGGTTAGGGTTAGGCTTAGGGTTAGGCTTAGGGTACGGCTTAGGGTACGGGTTCGGGGAGGGGTTCGGGAACGGCGTAGGGTATGGGTTAGGGTTAGGGTTAGGGTTAGTGTTAGGGTTAGGGCTCAGTTTAGGGTACGGGTTAGGATTAGGGTACGTGTTAGGGTTAGGGTAGGGGTTAGTGTTAGGGTACGCGTTAGGGTTAGGGTAGTTATTAAACCTATCCCACTCTCTAGATACCCCTTAGCACGTAAAGGAATATTATTTGGGGGTCTAGCCATGGAGAAGAGTTTAGACACTAGGATAAGATAAGGAACACACCCATTATAAAGAAATCACATTAGGATTCTGTTTTTAAGCCGTTCCTTAAAACACTAGTGCTTAGGAAATCTATTGGAGGCAGAAGCAGTCAAGGGTAGCCTAGGGTTAGGGTTAGGCTTAGGGTTAGGCTTAGGGTACGGGTTCGGGGAGGGGTTCGGGTACGGCGTAGGGTATGGGTTAGGGTTAGGGTTAGGGTTAGTGTTAGGGTTAGGGCTCGGTTCAGGGTACGGGTTAGGATTAGGGTACGTGTTAGGGTTAGGGTAGGGGTTAGGGTTAGGGTACGCGTTAGGGTTAGGGTAGTTATTAAACCTATCCCACTCTCTAGATACCCCTTAGCACGTAAAGCAATATTATTTGGGGGTCCAGCCATGGAGAAGAGTTTAGACACTAGGGTAAGATAAGGAACACACCCATTATAAAGAAATCACATTAGGATTCTCTTTTTAAGCTGTTCCTTCAAACACTAGTGCTTAGGAAATCTATTGGAGGCAGAAGCAGTCAAGGGTAGCCTAGGGTTAGGGTTAGGCTTAGGGTTAGTGTTAGGGTACGGCTTAGGGTAGGGGTTCGGGGAGGGGTTCGGGTACGGCGTAGGGTATGGGTTAGGGTTAGTGTTAGAGTTAGTGTTAGGGTTAGGGCTCGGTTTAGGGTACGGGTTAGGATTAGGGTACGTGTTAGGGTTAGGGTAGGGGTTAGGGTTAGGGTACACGTTAGGGTTAGGGTAGTTAGTAAACCTATCCCACTCTCTAGATACCCCTTAGCACGTAAAGGAATATTATTTGGGGGTCCAGCCATGGAGAAGAGTTTAGACACTAGGATAAGATAAGGAACACACCCATTATAAAGAAATCACATTAGGATTCTCTTTTTAAGCTGTTCCTTCAAACACTAGTGCTTAGGAAATCTATTGGAGGCAGAAGCAGTCAAGGGTAGCCTAGGGTTAGGGTTAGGCTTAGGGTTAGGGTTAGGGTACGGCTTAGGGTACGGGTTCGGGGAGGGGTTCGGGTACGGTGTAGGGTATGGGTTAGGGTTAGGGTTAGGGTTAGTGTTAGGGTTAGGGCTCGGTTTAGGGTACGGGTTATGATTAGGGTACGTGTTAGGGTTAGGGTAGGGGTTAGGGTTAGGGTACGCGTTAGGGTTAGGGTAGTTATTAAACCTATCCCACTCTCTAGATACCCCTTAGCACGTAAAGGAATATTATTTGGGGGTCCAGCCATGGAGAAGAGTTTAGACACTAGGATAAGATAAGGAACACACCCATTATAAAGAAATCACATTAGGATTCTCTTTTTAAGCTGTTCCTTAAAACACTAGTGCTTAGGAAATCTATTGGAGGCAGTAGCAGTCAAGGGTAGCCTAGGGTTAGGGTTAGGCTTAGGGTTTGGGTTAGGGTACGGCTTAGGGTACGGGTTCGGGGAGGGGTTCGGGTACGGCGTAGGGTATGGGTTAGTGTTAGGGTTAGGGTTAGTGTAAGGGTTAGGGCTCGGTTTAGGGTACGGGTTAGGATTAGGGTACGTGTTAGGGTTAGGGTAGGGGTTAGGGTTAGGGTACGCGTTAGGGTTAGGGTAGTTATTAAACCTATCCCACTCTCTAGATACCCCTTAGCACGTAAAGGAATATTATTTGTGGGTCCAGCCATGGAGAAGAGTTTAGACACTAGGATAAGATAAGGAACACACCCATTATAAAGAAATCACATTAAGATTCTCTTTTTAAGCCGTTCCTTAAAACACTAGTGCTTAGAAAATCTATTGGAGGCAGAAGCAGTCAAGGGTAGCCTAGGGTTAGGGTTAGGCTTAGGGTTAGGCTTAGGGTACGGCTTAGGCTACGGGTTCGGGGAGGGGTTCGGGTACGGCGTAGGGTATGGGTTAGGGTTAGGGTTTGAGTTAGGGTTAGGGCTCGGTTGAGTGTACGGCTTAGGATTAGGGTACGTGTTAGGGTTAGGGTTAGGGTACGCGTTAGGGTTAGGGTAGTTATTAAACCTATCCCACTCTCTACATACCCCTTAGCACGTAAAGGAATATTATTTGGGGGTCCAGCCATGGAGAAGAGTTTAGACACTAGGATAAGATAAGGAACACACCCATTATAAAGAAATCACATTAGGATTCTCTTTTTAAGCTGTTCCTTCAAACACTAGTGCTTAGGAAATCTATTGGAGGCAGAAGCAGTCAAGGGTAGCCTAGGGTTAGGGTTAGGCTTAGGGTTAGGCTTAGGGTACGGCTTAGGGTACGGGTTCGGGGAGGGGTTCGGGTACGGCGTAGGGTATGGGTTAGGGTTAGGGTTTGAGTTAGGGTTAGGGCTCGGTTTAGTGTACGGGTTAGGATTAGGGTACGTTTTAGGGTTAGGGTAGGGGTTAGGGTTAGGGTACGCGTTAGGGTTAGGGTAGTTATTAAACCTATCCCACTCTCTACATACCCCTTAGCACGTAAAGGAATATTATTTGGGGGTCCAGCCATGGAGAAGAGTTTAGACACTAGGATAAGATAAGGAACACACCCATTATAAAGAAATCACATTAGGATTCTCTTTTTAAGCTGTTCCTTCAAACACTAGTGCTTAGGAAATCTATTGGAGGCAGAAGCAGTCAAGGGTAGCCTAGGGTTAGGGTTAGGCTTAGGGTTAGGCTTAGGGTACGGCTTAGGGTACGGGTTCGGGGAGGGGTTCGGGTACGGCGTAGGGTATGGGTTAGGGTTAGGGTTAGGGTTAGTGTTAGGGTTAGGGCTCAGTTTAGGGTACGGGTTAGGATTAGGGTACGTGTTAGGGTTAGGGTAGGGGTTAGGGTTAGGGTACGCGTTAGGGTTAGGGTAGTTATTAAACCTATCCCACTCTCTAGATACCCCTTAGCACGTAAAGGAATATTATTTGGGGGTCTAGCCATGGAGAAGAGTTTAGACACTAGGATAAGATAAGGAACACACCCATTATAAAGAAATCACATTAGGATTCTGTTTTTAAGCCGTTCCTTAAAACACTAGTGCTTAGGAAATCTATTGGAGGCAGAAGCAGTCAAGGGTAGCCTAGGGTTAGGGTTAGGCTTAGGGTTAGGCTTAGGGTACGGCTTAGCGTACGGGTTCGGGGAGGGGTTCGGGTACGGCGTAGGGTATGGGTTAGGGTTAGGGTTAGGGTTAGTGTTAGGGTTAGGGCTCGGTTCAGGGTACGGGTTAGGATTAGGGTACGTGTTAGGGTTAGGGTAGGGGTTAGGGTTAGGGTACGCATTAGGGTTAGGGTAGTTAGTAAACCTATCCCACTCTCTAGATACCCCTTAGCACGTAAAGGAATATTATTTGCGGGTCCAGCCATGGAGAAGAGTTTAGACACTAGGATAAGATAAGGAACACACCCATTATAAAGAAATCACATTAGAATTCTCTTTTTAAGCTGTTCCTTCAGACACTAGTGCTTAGGAAATCTATTGGAGGCAGAAGCAGTCAAGGGTAGCCTAGGGTTAGAGTTAGGCTTAGGGTTAGGGTTAGGGTACGGCTTAGGGTACGGGTTCGGGGAGGGGTTCGGGTACGGCGTAGGGTATGGTTTAGGGTTAGGGTTAGGGTTTGAGTTAGGGTTAGGGCTCGGTTTAGTGTACGGCTTAGGATTAGGGTACGTGTTAGGGTTAGGGTAGGGGTTAGGGTTAGGGTACGCGTTAGGGTTAGGGTAGTTATTAAACCTATCCCACTCTCTACATACCCCTTAGCACGTAAAGGAATATTATTTGGGGGTCCAGCCATGGAGAAGAGTTTAGACACTAGGATAAAATAAGGAACACATACATTATAAAGAAATCACATTAGGATTCTCTTTTTAAGCTGTTCTTTCAAACACTAGTGCTTAGGAAATCTATTGGAGGCAGAAGCAGTCAAGGGTAGCCTAGGGTTAGGGTTAGGCTTAGGGTTAGGCTTAGGGTACGCCTTAGGGTACGGGTTCGGGGAGGGGTTCGGGTACGGCGTAGGGTATGGGTTAGGGTTAGGGTTTGAGTTAGGGTTAGGGCTCGGTTTAGTGTACGGGTTAGGATTAGGGTACGTTTTAGGGTTAGGGTAGGGGTTAGGGTTAGGGTACGCGTTAGGGTTAGGGTAGTTATTAAACCTATCCCACTCTCTACATACCCCTTAGCACGTAAAGGAATATTATTTGGGGGTCCAGCCATGGAGAAGAGTTTAGACACTAGGATAAGATAAGGAACACACCCATTATAAAGAAATCACATTAGGATTCTCTTTTTAAGCTGTTCCTTCAAACACTAGTGCTTAGGAAATCTATTGGAGGCAGAAGCAGTCAAGGGTAGCCTAGGGTTAGGGTTAGGCTTAGGGTTAGGCTTAGGGTACGGCTTAGGGTACGGGTTCGGGGAGGGGTTCGGGTACGGCGTAGGGTATGGGTTAGGGTTAGGGTTAGGGTTAGTGTTAGGGTTAGGGCTCAGTTTAGGGTACGGGTTAGGATTAGGGTACGTGTTAGGGTTAGGGTACGCGTTAGGGTTAGGGTACGCGTTAGGGTTAGGGTAGTTATTAAACCTATCCCACTCTCTAGATACCCCTTAGCACGTAAAGGAATATTATTTGGGGGTCTAGCCATGGAGAAGAGTTTAGACACTAGGATAAGATAAGGAACACACCCATTATAAAGAAATCACATTAGGATTCTGTTTTTAAGCCGTTCCTTAAAACACTAGTGCTTAGGAAATCTATTGGAGGCAGAAGCAGTCAAGGGTAGCCTAGGGTTAGGGTTAGGCTTAGGGTTAGGCTTAGGGTACGGGTTCGGGGAGGGGTTCGGGTACGGCATAGGGTATGGGTTAGGGTTAGGGTTAGGGTTAGTGTTAGGGTTAGGGCTCGGTTCAGGGTACGGGTTAGGATTAGGGTACGTGTTAGGGTTAGGGTAGGGGTTAGGGTTAGGGTACGCGTTAGGGTTAGGGTAGTTATTAAACCTATCCCACTCTCTAGATACCCCTTAGCACGTAAAGCAATATTATTTGGGGGTCCAGCCATGGAGAAGAGTTTAGACACTAGGGTAAGATAAGGAACACACCCATTATAAAGAAATCACATTAGGATTCTCTTTTTAAGCTGTTCCTTCAAACACTAGTGCTTAGGAAATCTATTGGAGGCAGAAGCAGTCAAGGGTAGCCTAGGGTTAGGGTTAGGCTTAGGGTTAGGGTTAGGGTACGGCTTAGGGTAGGGGTTCGGGGAGGGGTTCGGGTACGGCGTAGGGTATGGGTTAGGGTTAGTGTTAGAGTTAGTGTTAGGGTTAGGGCTCGGTTTAGGGTACGGGTTAGGATTAGGGTACGGGTTAGGGTTAGGGTAGGGGTTAGGGTTAGGGTACACGTTAGGGTTAGGGTAGTTAGTAAACCTATCCCACTCTCTAGATACCCCTTAGCACGTAAAGGAATATTATTTGGGGGTCCAGCCATGGAGAAGAGTTTAGACACTAGGATAAGATAAGGAACACACCCATTATAAAGAAATCACATTAGGATTCTCTTTTTAAGCTGTTCCTTCAAACACTAGTGCTTAGGAAATCTATTGGAGGCAGAAGCAGTCAAGGGTAGCCTAGGGTTAGGGTTAGGCTTAGGGTTAGGGTTAGGGTACGGCTTAGGGTACGGGTTCGGGGAGGGGTTCGGGTACGGTGTAGGGTATGGGTTAGGGTTAGGGTTAGGGTTAGTGTTAGGGTTAGGGCTCGGTTTAGGGTACGGGTTATGATTAGGGTACGTGTTAGGGTTAGGGTAGGGGTTAGGGTTAGGGTACGCGTTAGGGTTAGGGTAGTTATTAAACCTATCCCACTCTCTAGATACCCCTTAGCACGTAAAGGAATATTATTTGGGGGTCCAGCCATGGAGAAGAGTTTAGACACTAGGATAAGATAAGGAACACACCCATTATAAAGAAATCACATTAGGATTCTCTTTTTAAGCTTTTCCTTAAAGCACTAGTGCTTAGGAAATCTATTGGTGGCAGAAGCAGTCAAGGGTAGCCTAGGGTTAGGGTTAGGCTTAGGGTTAGGGTTAGGGTACGGCTTAGGGTACGGGTTCGTGTAGGGGTTCGGGTACGGCGTAGGGTATGGGTTAGGGTTAGGGTTAGGGTTAGTTTTAGCTTTAGGTCTCGGTTTAGGGTACGGGTTAGGATTAGGGTACGTGTTAGGGTTAGGGTAGGGGTTAGGGTTAGGGTACGCTTTAGGGTTAGGGTAGTTATTAAACCTATCCCACTCTCTAGATACCCCTTAGCACGTAAAGGAATATTATTTGGGGGTCCAGCCATGGAGAAGAGTTTAGACACTAGGATAAGATAAGGAACACACCCATTATAAAGAAATCACATTAGGATTCTCTTTTTAAGCTGTTCCTTAAAACACTAGTGCTTAGGAAATCTATTGGAGGCAGTAGCAGTCAAGGGTAGCCTAGGGTTAGGGTTAGGCTTAGGGTTTGGGTTAGGGTACGGCTTAGGGTACGGGTTCGGGGAGGGGTTCGGGTACGGCGTAGGGTATGGGTTAGTGTTAGGGTTAGGGTTAGTGTAAGGGTTAGGGCTCGGTTTAGGGTACGGGTTAGGATTAGGGTACGTGTTAGGGTTAGGGTAGGGGTTAGGGTTAGGGTACGCGTTAGGGTTAGGGTAGTTATTAAACCTATCCCACTCTCTAGATACCCCTTAGCACGTAAAGGAATATTATTTGTGGGTCCAGCCATGGAGAAGAGTTTAGACACTAGGATAAGATAAGGAACACACCCATTATAAAGAAATCACATTAGGATTCTCTTTTTAAGCCGTTCCTTAAAACACTAGTGCTTAGAAAATCTATTGGAGGCAGAAGCAGTCAAGGGTAGCCTAGGGTTAGGGTTAGGCTTAGGGTTAGGCTTAGGGTACGGCTTAGGCTACGGGTTCGGGGAGGGGTTCGGGTACGGCGTAGGGTATGGGTTAGGGTTAGGGTTTGAGTTAGGGTTAGGGCTCGGTTGAGTGTACGGCTTAGGATTAGGGTACGTGTTAGGGTTAGGGTTAGGGTACGCGTTAGGGTTAGGGTAGTTATTAAACCTATCCCACTCTCTACATACCCCTTAGCACGTAAAGGAATATTATTTGGGGGTCCAGCCATGGAGAAGAGTTTAGACACTAGGATAAGATAAGGAACACACCCATTATAAAGAAATCACATTAGGATTCTCTTTTTAAGCTGTTCCTTCAAACACTAGTGCTTAGGAAATCTATTGGAGGCAGAAGCAGTCAAGGGTAGCCTAGGGTTAGGGTTAGGCTTAGGGTTAGGCTTAGGGTACGGCTTAGGGTACGGGTTCGGGGAGGGGTTCGGGTACGGCGTAGGGTATGGGTTAGGGTTAGGGTTTGAGTTAGGGTTAGGGCTCGGTTTAGTGTACGGGTTAGGATTAGGGTACGTTTTAGGGTTAGGGTAGGGGTTAGGGTTAGGGTACGCGTTAGGGTTAGGGTAGTTATTAAACCTATCCCACTCTCTACATACCCCTTAGCACGTAAAGGAATATTATTTGGGGGTCCAGCCATGGAGAAGAGTTTAGACACTAGGATAAGATAAGGAACACACCCATTATAAAGAAATCACATTAGGATTCTCTTTTTAAGCTGTTCCTTCAAACACTAGTGCTTAGGAAATCTATTGGAGGCAGAAGCAGTCAAGGGTAGCCTAGGGTTAGGGTTAGGCTTAGGGTTAGGCTTAGGGTACGGCTTAGGGTACGGGTTCGGGGAGGGGTTCGGGTACGGCGTAGGGTATGGGTTAGGGTTAGGGTTAGGGTTAGTGTTAGGGTTAGGGCTCAGTTTAGGGTACGGGTTAGGATTAGGGTACGTGTTAGGGTTAGGGTAGGGGTTAGGGTTAGGGTACGCGTTAGGGTTAGGGTAGTTATTAAACCTATCCCACTCTCTAGATACCCCTTAGCACGTAAAGGAATATTATTTGGGGGTCTAGCCATGGAGAAGAGTTTAGACACTAGGATAAGATAAGGAACACACCCATTATAAAGAAATCACATTAGGATTCTGTTTTTAAGCCGTTCCTTAAAACACTAGTGCTTAGGAAATCTATTGGAGGCAGAAGCAGTCAAGGGTAGCCTAGGGTTAGGGTTAGGCTTAGGGTTAGGCTTAGGGTACGGCTTAGCGTACGGGTTCGGGGAGGGGTTCGGGTACGGCGTAGGGTATGGGTTAGGGTTAGGGTTAGGGTTAGTGTTAGGGTTAGGGCTCGGTTCAGGGTACGGGTTAGGATTAGGGTACGTGTTAGGGTTAGGGTAGGGGTTAGGGTTAGGGTACGCATTAGGGTTAGGGTAGTTAGTAAACCTATCCCACTCTCTAGATACCCCTTAGCACGTAAAGGAATATTATTTGCGGGTCCAGCCATGGAGAAGAGTTTAGACACTAGGATAAGATAAGGAACACACCCATTATAAAGAAATCACATTAGAATTCTCTTTTTAAGCTGTTCCTTCAGACACTAGTGCTTAGGAAATCTATTGGAGGCAGAAGCAGTCAAGGGTAGCCTAGGGTTAGAGTTAGGCTTAGGGTTAGGGTTAGGGTACGGCTTAGGGTACGGGTTCGGGGAGGGGTTCGGGTACGGCGTAGGGTATGGTTTAGGGTTAGGGTTAGGGTTTGAGTTAGGGTTAGGGCTCGGTTTAGTGTACGGCTTAGGATTAGGGTACGTGTTAGGGTTAGGGTAGGGGTTAGGGTTAGGGTACGCGTTAGGGTTAGGGTAGTTATTAAACCTATCCCACTCTCTACATACCCCTTAGCACGTAAAGGAATATTATTTGGGGGTCCAGCCATGGAGAAGAGTTTAGACACTAGGATAAAATAAGGAACACATACATTATAAAGAAATCACATTAGGATTCTCTTTTTAAGCTGTTCTTTCAAACACTAGTGCTTAGGAAATCTATTGGAGGCAGAAGCAGTCAAGGGTAGCCTAGGGTTAGGGTTAGGCTTAGGGTTAGGCTTAGGGTACGCCTTAGGGTACGGGTTCGGGGAGGGGTTCGGGTACGGCGTAGGGTATGGGTTAGGGTTAGGGTTTGAGTTAGGGTTAGGGCTCGGTTTAGTGTACGGGTTAGGATTAGGGTACGTTTTAGGGTTAGGGTAGGGGTTAGGGTTAGGGTACGCGTTAGGGTTAGGGTAGTTATTAAACCTATCCCACTCTCTACATACCCCTTAGCACGTAAAGGAATATTATTTGGGGGTCCAGCCATGGAGAAGAGTTTAGACACTAGGATAAGATAAGGAACACACCCATTATAAAGAAATCACATTAGGATTCTCTTTTTAAGCTGTTCCTTCAAACACTAGTGCTTAGGAAATCTATTGGAGGCAGAAGCAGTCAAGGGTAGCCTAGGGTTAGGGTTAGGCTTAGGGTTAGGCTTAGGGTACGGCTTAGGGTACGGGTTCGGGGAGGGGTTCGGGTACGGCGTAGGGTATGGGTTAGGGTTAGGGTTAGGGTTAGTGTTAGGGTTAGGGCTCAGTTTAGGGTACGGGTTAGGATTAGGGTACGTGTTAGGGTTAGGGTACGCGTTAGGGTTAGGGTACGCGTTAGGGTTAGGGTAGTTATTAAACCTATCCCACTCTCTAGATACCCCTTAGCACGTAAAGGAATATTATTTGGGGGTCTAGCCATGGAGAAGAGTTTAGACACTAGGATAAGATAAGGAACACACCCATTATAAAGAAATCACATTAGGATTCTGTTTTTAAGCCGTTCCTTAAAACACTAGTGCTTAGGAAATCTATTGGAGGCAGAAGCAGTCAAGGGTAGCCTAGGGTTAGGGTTAGGCTTAGGGTTAGGCTTAGGGTACGGCTTAGCGTACGGGTTCGGGGAGGGGTTCGGGTACGGCGTAGGGTATGGGTTAGGGTTAGGGTTAGGGTTAGTGTTAGGGTTAGGGCTCGGTTCAGGGTACGGGTTAGGATTAGGGTACGTGTTAGGGTTAGGGTAGGGGTTAGGGTTAGGGTACGCATTAGGGTTAGGGTAGTTAGTAAACCTATCCCACTCTCTAGATACCCCTTAGCACGTAAAGGAATATTATTTGGGGGTCCAGCCATGGAGAAGAGTTTAGACACTAGGATAAGATAAGGAACACACCCATTATAAAGAAATCACATTAGGATTCTCTTTTTAAGCTGTTCCTTCAAACACTAGTGCTTAGGAAATCTATTGGAGGCAGAAGCAGTCAAGGGTAGCCTAGGGTTAGGGTTAGGCTTAGGGTTAGGGTTAGGGTACGGCTTAGGGTACGGGTTCGGGGAGGGGTTCGGGTACGGCGTAGGGTATGGTTTAGGGTTAGGGTTAGGGTTTGAGTTAGGGTTAGGGCTCGGTTTAGTGTACGGGTTAGGATTAGGGTACGTTTTAGGGTTAGGGTAGGGGTTAGGGTTAGGGTACGCGTTAGGGTTAGGGTAGTTATTAAACCTATCCCACTCTCTAGATACCCCTTAGCATGTAAAGGAATATTATTTGGGGGTCCAGCCATGGAGAAGAGTTTAGACACTAGGATAAGATAAGGAACACACCCATTATAAAGAAATCACATTAGGATTCTCTTTTTAAGCTGTTCCTTCAAACATTAGTGCTTAGGAAATCTGTTGGAGGCAGAAGCAGTCAAGGGTAGCCTAGGGTTAGGGTTAGGCTTAGGGTTAGGCTTAGGGTACGGCTTAGGGTACGGGTTTGGGGAGGGGTTCGGGTACGGTGTAGGGTATGGGTTAGGGTTAGGTTTAGGGTTAGTGTTAGGGTTAGGGCTCGGTTCAGGGTATGGGTTAGGATTAGGGTACGTGTTAGGGTTAGGGTAGGGGTTAGGGTTAGGGTACGCGTTAGGGTTAGGGTAGTTATTAAACCTATCCCACTCTCTAGATACCCCTTAGCACGTAAAGGAATATTATTTGGGGGTCCAGCCATGGAGAAGAGTTTAGACACTAGGATAAAATAAGGAACACATACATTATAAAGAAATCACATTAGGATTCTCTTTTTAAGCTGTTCCTTCAAACACTAGTGCTTAGGAAATCTATTGGAGGCAGAAGCAGTCAAGGGTAGCCTAGGGTTAGGGTTAGGCTTAGGGTTAGGCTTAGGGTACGCCTTAGGGTACGGGTTCGGGGAGGGGTTCGGGTACAGCGTAGGGTATGGGTTAGGGTTAGGGTTTGAGTTAGGGTTAGGGCTCGGTTTAGTGTACGGGTTAGGATTAGGGTACGTTTTAGGGTTAGGGTAGGGGTTAGGGTTAGGGTACGCGTTAGGGTTAGGGTAGTTATTAAACCTATCCCACTCTCTACATACCCCTTAGCACGTAAAGGAATATTATTTGGGGGTCCAGCCATGGAGAAGAGTTTAGACACTAGGATAAGATAAGGAACACACCCATTATAAAGAAATCACATTAGGATTCTCTTTTTAAGCTGTTCCTTCAAACACTAGTGCTTAGGAAATCTATTGGAGGCAGAAGCAGTCAAGGGTAGCCTAGGGTTAGGGTTAGGCTTAGGGTTAGGCTTAGGGTACGGCTTAGGGTACGGGTTCGGGGAGGGGTTCGGGTACGGCGTAGGGTATGGGTTAGGGTTAGGGTTAGGGTTAGTGTTAGGGTTAGGGCTCAGTTTAGGGTACGGGTTAGGATTAGGGTACGTGTTAGGGTTAGGGTAGGGGTTAGGGTTAGGGTACGCGTTAGGGTTAGGGTAGTTATTAAACCTATCCCACTCTCTAGATACCCCTTAGCACGTAAAGGAATATTATTTGGGGGTCTAGCCATGGAGAAGAGTTTAGACACTAGGATAAGATAAGGAACACACCCATTATAAAGAAATCACATTAGGATTCTGTTTTTAAGCCGTTCCTTAAAACACTAGTGCTTAGGAAATCTATTGGAGGCAGAAGCAGTCAAGGGTAGCCTAGGGTTAGGGTTAGGCTTAGGGTTAGGCTTAGGGTACGGCTTAGCGTACGGGTTCGGGGAGGGGTTCGGGTACGGCGTAGGGTATGGGTTAGGGTTAGGGTTAGGGTTAGTGTTAGGGTTAGGGCTCGGTTCAGGGTACGGGTTAGGATTAGGGTACGTGTTAGGGTTAGGGTAGGGGTTAGGGTTAGGGTACGCATTAGGGTTAGGGTAGTTAGTAAACCTATCCCACTCTCTAGATACCCCTTACCACGTAAAGGAATATTATTTGGGGGTCCAGCCATGGAGAAGAGTTTAGACACTAGGATAAGATAAGGAACACACCCGTTATAAAGAAATCACATTAGGATTCTCTTTTTAAGCTGTTCCTTCAAACACTAGTGCTTAGGAAATCTATTGGAGGCAGAAGCAGTCAAGGGTAGCCTAGGGTTAGGGTTAGGCTTAGGGTTAGGGTTAGGGTACGGCTTAGGGTACGGGTTCGGGGAGAGGTTCGGGTACGGCGTAGGGTATGGTTTAGGGTTAGGGTTAGGGTTTGAGTTAGGGTTAGGGCTCGGTTTAGTGTACGGGTTAGGATTAGGGTACGTTTTAGGGTTAGGGTAGGGGTTAGGGTTAGGGTACGCGTTAGGGTTAGGGTAGTTATTAAACCTATCCCACTCTCTAGATACCCCTTAGCATGTAAAGGAATATTATTTGGGGGTCCAGCCTTGGAGAAGAGTTTAGACACTAGGATAAGATAAGGAACACACCCATTATAAAGAAATCACATTAGGATTCTCTTTTTAAGCTGTTCCTTCAAACATTAGTGCTTAGGAAATCTGTTGGAGGCAGAAGCAGTCAAGGGTAGCCTAGGGTTAGGGTTAGGCTTAGGGTTAGGCTTAGGGTACGGCTTAGGGTACGGGTTTGGGGAGGGGTTCGGGTACGGTGTAGGGTATGGGTTAGGGTTAGGTTTAGGGTTAGTGTTAGGGTTAGGGCTCGGTTCAGGGTATGGGTTAGGATTAGGGTACGTGTTAGGGTTAGGGTAGGGGTTAGGGTTAGGGTACGCGTTAGGGTTAGGGTAGTTATTAAACCTATCCCACTCTCTAGATACCCCTTAGCACGTAAAGGAATATTATTTGGGGGTCCAGCCATGGAGAAGAGTTTAGACACTAGGATAAGATAAGGAACACATACATTATAAAGAAATCACATTAGGATTCTCTTTTTAAGCTGTTCCTTCAAACACTAGTGCTTAGGAAATCTATTGGAGGCAGAAGCAGTCAAGGGTAGCCTAGGGTTAGGGTTAGGCTTAGGGTTAGGCTTAGGGTACGGCTTAGGGTACGGGTTCGGGGAGGGGTTCGGGTACGGGGTAGGGTATGGGTTAGGGTTAGGGTTTGAGTTAGGGTTAGGGCTCGGTTTAGTGTACGGGTTAGGATTAGGGTACGTGTTAGGGTTAGGGTAGGGGTTAGGGTTAGGGTACGCGTTAGGGTTAGGGTAGTTATTAAACCTATCCCACTCTCTAGATACCCCTTGGCACGTAAAGGAATATTATTTGGGGGTCCAGCCATGGAGAAGAGTTTAGACACTAGGATAAGATAAGGAACACACCCATTATAAAGAAATCACATTAGGATTCTCTTTTTAAGCTGTTCCTTCAAACACTAGTGCTTAGGAAATCTATTGGAGGCAGAAGCAGTCAAGGGTAGCCTAGGGTTAGGGTTAGGCTTAGGGTTAGGCTTAGGGTACGGCTTAGGGTACGGGTTCGGGGAGGGGTTCGGGTACGGCGTAGGGTATGGGTTAGGGTTAGGGTTTGAGTTAGGGTTAGGGCTCGGTTTAGTGTACGGGTTAGGATTAGGGTACGTTTTAGGGTTAGGGTAGGGGTTAGGGTTAGGGTACGCGTTAGGGTTAGGGTAGTTATTAAACCTATCCCACTCTCTAGATACCCCTTAGCACGTAAAGGAATATTATTTGGGGGTCTAGCCATGGAGAAGAGTTTAGACACTAGGATAAGATAAGGAACACACCCATTATAAAGAAATCACATTAGGATTCTGTTTTTAAGCCGTTCCTTAAAACACTAGTGCTTAGGAAATCTATTGGAGGCAGAAGCAGTCAAGGGTAGCCTAGGGTTAGAGTTAGGCTTAGGGTTAGGGTTAGGGTACGGCTTAGGGTAGGGGTTCGGGGAGGGGTTCGGGTACGGCGTAGGGTATGGGTTAGGGTTAGTGTTAGAGTTAGTGTTAGGGTTAGGGCTCGGTTTAGGGTACGGGTTAGGATTAGGGTACGTGTTAGGGTTAGGGTAGGGGTTAGGGTTAGGGTACACGTTAGGGTTAGGGTAGTTAGTAAACCTATCCCACTCTCTAGATACCCCTTAGCACGTAAAGGAATATTATTTGGGGGTCCAGCCATGGAGAAGAGTTTAGACACTAGGATAAGATAAGGAACACACCCATTATAAAGAAATCACATTAGGATTCTCTTTTTAAGCTGTTCCTTCAAACACTAGTGCTTAGGAAATCTATTGGAGGCAGAAGCAGTCAAGGGTAGCCTAGGGTTAGGGTTAGGCTTAGGGTTAGGGTTAGGGTACGGCTTAGGGTACGGGTTCGGGGAGGGGTTCGGGTACGGTGTAGGGTATGGGTTAGGGTTAGGGTTAGGGTTAGTGTTAGGGTTAGGGCTCGGTTTAGGGTACGGGTTATGATTAGGGTACGTGTTAGGGTTAGGGTAGGGGTTAGGGTTAGGGTACGCGTTAGGGTTAGGGTAGTTATTAAACCTATCCCACTCTCTAGATACCCCTTAGCACGTAAAGGAATATTATTTGGGGGTCCAGCCATGGAGAAGAGTTTAGACACTAGGATAAGATAAGGAACACACCCATTATAAAGAAATCACATTAGGATTCTCTTTTTAAGCTTTTCCTTAAAGCACTAGTGCTTAGGAAATCTATTGGTGGCAGAAGCAGTCAAGGGTAGCCTAGGGTTAGGGTTAGGCTTAGGGTTAGGGTTAGGGTACGGCTTAGGGTACGGGTTCGTGTAGGGGTTCGGGTACGGCGTAGGGTATGGGTTAGGGTTAGGGTTAGGGTTAGTTTTAGCTTTAGGTCTCGGTTTAGGGTACAGGTTAGGATTAGGGTACGTGTTAGGGTTAGGGTAGGGGTTAGGGTTAGGGTACGCTTTAGGGTTAGGGTAGTTATTAAACCTATCCCACTCTCTAGATACCCCTTAGCACGTAAAGGAATATTATTTGGGGGTCCAGCCATGGAGAAGAGTTTAGACACTAGGATAAGATAAGGAACACACCCATTATAAAGAAATCACATTAGGATTCTCTTTTTAAGCTGTTCCTTAAAACACTAGTGCTTAGGAAATCTATTGGAGGCAGTAGCAGTCAAGGGTAGCCTAGGGTTAGGGTTAGGCTTAGGGTTTGGGTTAGGGTACGGCTTAGGGTACGGGTTCGGGGAGGGGTTCGGGTACGGCGTAGGGTATGGGTTAGTGTTAGGGTTAGGGTTAGTGTAAGGGTTAGGGCTCGGTTTAGGGTACGGGTTAGGATTAGGGTACGTGTTAGGGTTAGGGTAGGGGTTAGGGTTAGGGTACGCGTTAGGGTTAGGGTAGTTATTAAACCTATCCCACTCTCTACATACCCCTTAGCACGTAAAGGAATATTATTTGGGGGTCCAGCCATGGAGAAGAGTTTAGACACTAGGATAAGATAAGGAACACACCCATTATAAAGAAATCACATTAGGATTCTCTTTTTAAGCTGTTCCTTCAAACACTAGTGCTTAGGAAATCTATTGGAGGCAGAAGCAGTCAAGGGTAGCCTAGGGTTAGGGTTAGGCTTAGGGTTAGGCTTAGGGTACGGCTTAGGGTACGGGTTCGGGGAGGGGTTCGGGTACGGCGTAGGGTATGGGTTAGGGTTAGGGTTTGAGTTAGGGTTAGGGCTCGGTTTAGTGTACGGGTTAGGATTAGGGTACGTTTTAGGGTTAGGGTAGGGGTTAGGGTTAGGGTACGCGTTAGGGTTAGGGTAGTTATTAAACCTATCCCACTCTCTAGATACCCCTTAGCACGTAAAGGAATATTATTTGTGGGTCCAGCCATGGAGAAGAGTTTAGACACTAGGATAAGATAAGGAACACACCCATTATAAAGAAATCACATTAGGATTCTCTTTTTAAGCTGTTCCTTCAAACACTAGTGCTTAGGAAATCTATTGGAGGCAGAAGCAGTCAAGGGTAGCCAAGGGTTAGGGTTAGGCTTAGGGTTAGGCTTAGGGTACGGCTTAGGGTACGGGTTCGGGGAGGGGTTCGGGTATGGCGTAGGGTATGGGTTAGGGTTAGGGTTAGGGTTAGTGTTAGGGTTAGGGCTCGGTTCAGGGTACGGGTTAGGATTAGGGTACGTGTTAGGGTTAGGGTAGGGGTTAGGGTTAGGGTACGCGTTAGGGTTAGGGTAGTTATTAAACCTATCCCACTCTCTAGATACCCCTTAGCACGTAAAGGAATATTATTTGCGGGTCCAGCCATGGAGAAGAGTTTAGACACTAGGATAAAATAAGGAACACATACATTATAAACAAATCACATTAGGATTCTCTTTTTAAGTTGTTCCTTAAAACACTAGTGCTTAGGAAATCTATTGGAGGCAGAAGCAGTCAAGGGTAGCCTAGGGTTAGGGTTAGGCTTAGTGTTAGGGTTAGGGTACGGCTTAGGGTAGGGGTTCGGGGAGGGGTTCGGGTACGGCGTAGGGTATGGGTTAGGGTTAGGGTTAGGGTTCGTGTTAGGGTTAGGGCTCGGTTTAGGGTACGGGTTAGGATTAGGGTACGTGTTAGGGTTAGGGTAGGGGTTAGGGTTAGGGTACGCATTAGGTTAGGGTAGTTAGTAAACCTATCCCACTCTCTAGATACCCCTTAGCACGTAAAGGAATATTATTTGCGGGTCCAGCCATGGAGAAGAGTTTAGACACTAGGATAAGATAAGGAACACACCCATTATAAAGAAATCACATTAGGATTCTGTTTTTCAGCCGTTCCTTAAAACACTAGTGCTTAGGAAATCTATTGGAGGCAGAAGCAGTCAAGGGTAGCCTAGGGTTAGGGTTAGGCTTAGGGTTAGGCTTAGGGTACGGCTTAGGGTACGGGTTCGGGGAGGGGTTCGGGTACGGCGTAGGGTATGGGTTAGGGTTAGGGTTAGGGTTAGTCTTAGGGTTACGGCTCGGTTCAGGGTACGGGTTAGGATTAGGGTACGTGTTAGGGTTAGGGTAGGGGTTAGGGTTAGGGTACGTGTTAGTGTTAGGGTAGTTATTAAACCTATCCCACTCTCTAGATACCCCTTAGCACGTAAAGGAATATTATTTGGGGGTCCAGCCATGGAGAAGAGTTTAGACACTAGGATAAGATAAGGAACACACCCATTATAAAGAAATCACATTAGGATTCTCTTTTTAAGCTGTTCCTTCAAACACTAGTGCTTAGGAAATCTATTGGAGGCAGAAGCAGTCAAGGGTAGCCTAGGGTTAGGGTTAGGCTTAGGGTTAGGCTTAGGGTACGGCTTAGGGTACGGGTTCGGGGAGGGGTTCGGGTACGGCGTAGGGTATGGGTTAGGGTTAGGGTTTGAGTTAGGGTTAGGGCTCGGTTTAGTGTACGGGTTAGGATTAGGGTACGTGTTAGGGTTAGGGTAGGGGTTAGGGTTAGGGTACGCGTTAGGGTTAGGGTAGTTATTAAACCTATCCCACTCTCTAGATACCCCTTAGCACGTAAAGGAATATTATTTGGGGGTCCAGCCATGGAGAAGAGTTTAGACACTAGGATAAGATAAGGAACACACCCATTATAAAGAAATCACATTAGGATTCTCTTTTTAAGCTGTTCCTTCAAACACTAGTGCTTAGGAAATCTATTGGAGGCAGAAGCAGTCAAGGGTAGCCTAGGGTTAGGGTTAGGCTTAGGGTTAGGCTTAGGGTACGGCTTAGGGTACGGGTTCGGGGAGGGGTTCGGGAACGGCGTAGGGTATGGGTTAGGGTTAGGGTTAGGGTTAGTGTTAGGGTTAGGGCTCAGTTTAGGGTACGGGTTAGGATTAGGGTACGTGTTAGGGTTAGGGTAGGGGTTAGTGTTAGGGTACGCGTTAGGGTTAGGGTAGTTATTAAACCTATCCCACTCTCTAGATACCCCTTAGCACGTAAAGGAATATTATTTGGGGGTCTAGCCATGGAGAAGAGTTTAGACACTAGGATAAGATAAGGAACACACCCATTATAAAGAAATCACATTAGGATTCTGTTTTTAAGCAGTTCCTTAAAACACTAGTGCTTAGGAAATCTATTGGAGGCAGAAGCAGTCAAGGGTAGCCTAGGGTTAGGGTTAGGCTTAGGGTTAGGCTTAGGGTACGGCTTAGGGTACGGGTTCGGGGAGGGGTTCGGGTACGGCGTAGGGTATGGGTTAGGGTTAGGGTTAGGGTTAGTGTTAGGGTTAGGGCTCGGTTCAGGGTACGGGTTAGGATTAGGGTACGTGTTAGGGTTAGGGTAGGGGTTAGGGTTAGGGTACGTGTTAGTGTTAGGGTAGTTATTAAACCTATCCCACTCTCTAGATACCCCTTAGCACGTAAAGGAATATTATTTGGGGGTCCAGCCATGGAGAAGAGTTTAGACACTAGGATAAGATAAGGAACACACCCATTATAAAGAAATCACATTAGGATTCTCTTTTTAAGCTGTTCCTTCAAACACTAGTGCTTAGGAAATCTATTGGAGGCAGAAGCAGTCAAGGGTAGCCTAGGGTTAGGGTTAGGCTTAGGGTTAGGCTTAGGGTACGGCTTAGGGTACGGGTTCGGGGAGGGGTTCGGGTACGGCGTAGGGTATGGGTTAGGGTTAGGGTTTGAGTTAGGGTTAGGGCTCGGTTTAGTGTACGGGTTAGGATTAGGGTACGTGTTAGGGTTAGGGTAGGGGTTAGGGTTAGGGTACGCGTTAGGGTTAGGGTAGTTATTAAACCTATCCCACTCTCTAGATACCCCTTAGCACGTAAAGGAATATTATTTGGGGGTCCAGCCATGGAGAAGAGTTTAGACACTAGGATAAGATAAGGAACACACCCATTATAAAGAAATCACATTAGGATTCTCTTTTTAAGCTGTTCCTTCAAACACTAGTGCTTAGGAAATCTATTGGAGGCAGAAGCAGTCAAGGGTAGCCTAGGGTTAGGGTTAGGCTTAGGGTTAGGCTTAGGGTACGGCTTAGGGTACGGGTTCGGGGAGGGGTTCGGGAACGGCGTAGGGTATGGGTTAGGGTTAGGGTTAGGGTTAGTGTTAGGGTTAGGGCTCAGTTTAGGGTACGGGTTAGGATTAGGGTACGTGTTAGGGTTAGGGTAGGGGTTAGTGTTAGGGTACGCGTTAGGGTTAGGGTAGTTATTAAACCTATCCCACTCTCTAGATACCCCTTAGCACGTAAAGGAATATTATTTGGGGGTCTAGCCATGGAGAAGAGTTTAGACACTAGGATAAGATAAGGAACACACCCATTATAAAGAAATCACATTAGGATTCTGTTTTTAAGCCGTTCCTTAAAACACTAGTGCTTAGGAAATCTATTGGAGGCAGAAGCAGTCAAGGGTAGCCTAGGGTTAGGGTTAGGCTTAGGGTTAGGCTTAGGGTACGGGTTCGGGGAGGGGTTCGGGTACGGCGTAGGGTATGGGTTAGGGTTAGGGTTAGGGTTAGTGTTAGGGTTAGGGCTCGGTTCAGGGTACGGGTTAGGATTAGGGTACGTGTTAGGGTTAGGGTAGGGGTTAGGGTTAGGGTACGCGTTAGGGTTAGGGTAGTTATTAAACCTATCCCACTCTCTAGATACCCCTTAGCACGTAAAGCAATATTATTTGGGGGTCCAGCCATGGAGAAGAGTTTAGACACTAGGGTAAGATAAGGAACACACCCATTATAAAGAAATCACATTAGGATTCTCTTTTTAAGCTGTTCCTTCAAACACTAGTGCTTAGGAAATCTATTGGAGGCAGAAGCAGTCAAGGGTAGCCTAGGGTTAGGGTTAGGCTTAGGGTTAGGGTTAGGGTACGGCTTAGGGTAGGGGTTCGGGGAGGGGTTCGGGTACGGCGTAGGGTATGGGTTAGGGTTAGTGTTAGAGTTAGTGTTAGGGTTAGGGCTCGGTTTAGGGTACGGGTTAGGATTAGGGTACGTGTTAGGGTTAGGGTAGGGGTTAGGGTTAGGGTACACGTTAGGGTTAGGGTAGTTAGTAAACCTATCCCACTCTCTAGATACCCCTTAGCACGTAAAGGAATATTATTTGGGGGTCCAGCCATGGAGAAGAGTTTAGACACTAGGATAAGATAAGGAACACACCCATTATAAAGAAATCACATTAGGATTCTCTTTTTAAGCTGTTCCTTCAAACACTAGTGCTTAGGAAATCTATTGGAGGCAGAAGCAGTCAAGGGTAGCCTAGGGTTAGGGTTAGGCTTAGGGTTAGGGTTAGGGTACGGCTTAGGGTACGGGTTCGGGGAGGGGTTCGGGTACGGTGTAGGGTATGGGTTAGGGTTAGGGTTAGGGTTAGTGTTAGGGTTAGGGCTCGGTTTAGGGTACGGGTTATGATTAGGGTACGTGTTAGGGTTAGGGTAGGGGTTAGGGTTAGGGTACGCGTTAGGGTTAGGGTAGTTATTAAACCTATCCCACTCTCTAGATACCCCTTAGCACGTAAAGGAATATTATTTGGGGGTCCAGCCATGGAGAAGAGTTTAGACACTAGGATAAGATAAGGAACACACCCATTATAAAGAAATCACATTAGGATTCTCTTTTTAAGCTGTTCCTTAAAACACTAGTGCTTAGGAAATCTATTGGAGGCAGTAGCAGTCAAGGGTAGCCTAGGGTTAGGGTTAGGCTTAGGGTTTGGGTTAGGGTACGGCTTAGGGTACGGGTTCGGGGAGGGGTTCGGGTACGGCGTAGGGTATGGGTTAGTGTTAGGGTTAGGGTTAGTGTAAGGGTTAGGGCTCGGTTTAGGGTACGGGTTAGGATTAGGGTACGTGTTAGGGTTAGGGTAGGGGTTAGGGTTAGGGTACGCGTTAGGGTTAGGGTAGTTATTAAACCTATCCCACTCTCTAGATACCCCTTAGCACGTAAAGGAATATTATTTGTGGGTCCAGCCATGGAGAAGAGTTTAGACACTAGGATAAGATAAGGAACACACCCATTATAAAGAAATCACATTAAGATTCTCTTTTTAAGCCGTTCCTTAAAACACTAGTGCTTAGAAAATCTATTGGAGGCAGAAGCAGTCAAGGGTAGCCTAGGGTTAGGGTTAGGCTTAGGGTTAGGCTTAGGGTACGGCTTAGGCTACGGGTTCGGGGAGGGGTTCGGGTACGGCGTAGGGTATGGGTTAGGGTTAGGGTTTGAGTTAGGGTTAGGGCTCGGTTGAGTGTACGGCTTAGGATTAGGGTACGTGTTAGGGTTAGGGTTAGGGTACGCGTTAGGGTTAGGGTAGTTATTAAACCTATCCCACTCTCTACATACCCCTTAGCACGTAAAGGAATATTATTTGGGGGTCCAGCCATGGAGAAGAGTTTAGACACTAGGATAAGATAAGGAACACACCCATTATAAAGAAATCACATTAGGATTCTCTTTTTAAGCTGTTCCTTCAAACACTAGTGCTTAGGAAATCTATTGGAGGCAGAAGCAGTCAAGGGTAGCCTAGGGTTAGGGTTAGGCTTAGGGTTAGGCTTAGGGTACGGCTTAGGGTACGGGTTCGGGGAGGGGTTCGGGTACGGCGTAGGGTATGGGTTAGGGTTAGGGTTTGAGTTAGGGTTAGGGCTCGGTTTAGTGTACGGGTTAGGATTAGGGTACGTTTTAGGGTTAGGGTAGGGGTTAGGGTTAGGGTACGCGTTAGGGTTAGGGTAGTTATTAAACCTATCCCACTCTCTACATACCCCTTAGCACGTAAAGGAATATTATTTGGGGGTCCAGCCATGGAGAAGAGTTTAGACACTAGGATAAGATAAGGAACACACCCATTATAAAGAAATCACATTAGGATTCTCTTTTTAAGCTGTTCCTTCAAACACTAGTGCTTAGGAAATCTATTGGAGGCAGAAGCAGTCAAGGGTAGCCTAGGGTTAGGGTTAGGCTTAGGGTTAGGCTTAGGGTACGGCTTAGGGTACGGGTTCGGGGAGGGGTTCGGGTACGGCGTAGGGTATGGGTTAGGGTTAGGGTTAGGGTTAGTGTTAGGGTTAGGGCTCAGTTTAGGGTACGGGTTAGGATTAGGGTACGTGTTAGGGTTAGGGTAGGGGTTAGGGTTAGGGTACGCGTTAGGGTTAGGGTAGTTATTAAACCTATCCCACTCTCTAGATACCCCTTAGCACGTAAAGGAATATTATTTGGGGGTCTAGCCATGGAGAAGAGTTTAGACACTAGGATAAGATAAGGAACACACCCATTATAAAGAAATCACATTAGGATTCTGTTTTTAAGCCGTTCCTTAAAACACTAGTGCTTAGGAAATCTATTGGAGGCAGAAGCAGTCAAGGGTAGCCTAGGGTTAGGGTTAGGCTTAGGGTTAGGCTTAGGGTACGGCTTAGCGTACGGGTTCGGGGAGGGGTTCGGGTACGGCGTAGGGTATGGGTTAGGGTTAGGGTTAGGGTTAGTGTTAGGGTTAGGGCTCGGTTCAGGGTACGGGTTAGGATTAGGGTACGTGTTAGGGTTAGGGTAGGGGTTAGGGTTAGGGTACGCATTAGGGTTAGGGTAGTTAGTAAACCTATCCCACTCTCTAGATACCCCTTAGCACGTAAAGGAATATTATTTGCGGGTCCAGCCATGGAGAAGAGTTTAGACACTAGGATAAGATAAGGAACACACCCATTATAAAGAAATCACATTAGAATTCTCTTTTTAAGCTGTTCCTTCAGACACTAGTGCTTAGGAAATCTATTGGAGGCAGAAGCAGTCAAGGGTAGCCTAGGGTTAGAGTTAGGCTTAGGGTTAGGGTTAGGGTACGGCTTAGGGTACGGGTTCGGGGAGGGGTTCGGGTACGGCGTAGGGTATGGTTTAGGGTTAGGGTTAGGGTTTGAGTTAGGGTTAGGGCTCGGTTTAGTGTACGGCTTAGGATTAGGGTACGTGTTAGGGTTAGGGTAGGGGTTAGGGTTAGGGTACGCGTTAGGGTTAGGGTAGTTATTAAACCTATCCCACTCTCTACATACCCCTTAGCACGTAAAGGAATATTATTTGGGGGTCCAGCCATGGAGAAGAGTTTAGACACTAGGATAAAATAAGGAACACATACATTATAAAGAAATCACATTAGGATTCTCTTTTTAAGCTGTTCTTTCAAACACTAGTGCTTAGGAAATCTATTGGAGGCAGAAGCAGTCAAGGGTAGCCTAGGGTTAGGGTTAGGCTTAGGGTTAGGCTTAGGGTACGCCTTAGGGTACGGGTTCGGGGAGGGGTTCGGGTACGGCGTAGGGTATGGGTTAGGGTTAGGGTTTGAGTTAGGGTTAGGGCTCGGTTTAGTGTACGGGTTAGGATTAGGGTACGTTTTAGGGTTAGGGTAGGGGTTAGGGTTAGGGTACGCGTTAGGGTTAGGGTAGTTATTAAACCTATCCCACTCTCTACATACCCCTTAGCACGTAAAGGAATATTATTTGGGGGTCCAGCCATGGAGAAGAGTTTAGACACTAGGATAAGATAAGGAACACACCCATTATAAAGAAATCACATTAGGATTCTCTTTTTAAGCTGTTCCTTCAAACACTAGTGCTTAGGAAATCTATTGGAGGCAGAAGCAGTCAAGGGTAGCCTAGGGTTAGGGTTAGGCTTAGGGTTAGGCTTAGGGTACGGCTTAGGGTACGGGTTCGGGGAGGGGTTCGGGTACGGCGTAGGGTATGGGTTAGGGTTAGGGTTAGGGTTAGTGTTAGGGTTAGGGCTCAGTTTAGGGTACGGGTTAGGATTAGGGTACGTGTTAGGGTTAGGGTACGCGTTAGGGTTAGGGTACGCGTTAGGGTTAGGGTAGTTATTAAACCTATCCCACTCTCTAGATACCCCTTAGCACGTAAAGGAATATTATTTGGGGGTCTAGCCATGGAGAAGAGTTTAGACACTAGGATAAGATAAGGAACACACCCATTATAAAGAAATCACATTAGGATTCTGTTTTTAAGCCGTTCCTTAAAACACTAGTGCTTAGGAAATCTATTGGAGGCAGAAGCAGTCAAGGGTAGCCTAGGGTTAGGGTTAGGCTTAGGGTTAGGCTTAGGGTACGGGTTCGGGGAGGGGTTCGGGTACGGCGTAGGGTATGGGTTAGGGTTAGGGTTAGGGTTAGTGTTAGGGTTAGGGCTCGGTTCAGGGTACGGGTTAGGATTAGGGTACGTGTTAGGGTTAGGGTAGGGGTTAGGGTTAGGGTACGCGTTAGGGTTAGGGTAGTTATTAAACCTATCCCACTCTCTAGATACCCCTTAGCACGTAAAGCAATATTATTTGGGGGTCCAGCCATGGAGAAGAGTTTAGACACTAGGGTAAGATAAGGAACACACCCATTATAAAGAAATCACATTAGGATTCTCTTTTTAAGCTGTTCCTTCAAACACTAGTGCTTAGGAAATCTATTGGAGGCAGAAGCAGTCAAGGGTAGCCTAGGGTTAGGGTTAGGCTTAGGGTTAGGGTTAGGGTACGGCTTAGGGTAGGGGTTCGGGGAGGGGTTCGGGTACGGCGTAGGGTATGGGTTAGGGTTAGTGTTAGAGTTAGTGTTAGGGTTAGGGCTCGGTTTAGGGTACGGGTTAGGATTAGGGTACGGGTTAGGGTTAGGGTAGGGGTTAGGGTTAGGGTACACGTTAGGGTTAGGGTAGTTAGTAAACCTATCCCACTCTCTAGATACCCCTTAGCACGTAAAGGAATATTATTTGGGGGTCCAGCCATGGAGAAGAGTTTAGACACTAGGATAAGATAAGGAACACACCCATTATAAAGAAATCACATTAGGATTCTCTTTTTAAGCTGTTCCTTCAAACACTAGTGCTTAGGAAATCTATTGGAGGCAGAAGCAGTCAAGGGTAGCCTAGGGTTAGGGTTAGGCTTAGGGTTAGGGTTAGGGTACGGCTTAGGGTACGGGTTCGGGGAGGGGTTCGGGTACGGTGTAGGGTATGGGTTAGGGTTAGGGTTAGGGTTAGTGTTAGGGTTAGGGCTCGGTTTAGGGTACGGGTTATGATTAGGGTACGTGTTAGGGTTAGGGTAGGGGTTAGGGTTAGGGTACGCGTTAGGGTTAGGGTAGTTATTAAACCTATCCCACTCTCTAGATACCCCTTAGCACGTAAAGGAATATTATTTGGGGGTCCAGCCATGGAGAAGAGTTTAGACACTAGGATAAGATAAGGAACACACCCATTATAAAGAAATCACATTAGGATTCTCTTTTTAAGCTTTTCCTTAAAGCACTAGTGCTTAGGAAATCTATTGGTGGCAGAAGCAGTCAAGGGTAGCCTAGGGTTAGGGTTAGGCTTAGGGTTAGGGTTAGGGTACGGCTTAGGGTACGGGTTCGTGTAGGGGTTCGGGTACGGCGTAGGGTATGGGTTAGGGTTAGGGTTAGGGTTAGTTTTAGCTTTAGGTCTCGGTTTAGGGTACGGGTTAGGATTAGGGTACGTGTTAGGGTTAGGGTAGGGGTTAGGGTTAGGGTACGCTTTAGGGTTAGGGTAGTTATTAAACCTATCCCACTCTCTAGATACCCCTTAGCACGTAAAGGAATATTATTTGGGGGTCCAGCCATGGAGAAGAGTTTAGACACTAGGATAAGATAAGGAACACACCCATTATAAAGAAATCACATTAGGATTCTCTTTTTAAGCTGTTCCTTAAAACACTAGTGCTTAGGAAATCTATTGGAGGCAGTAGCAGTCAAGGGTAGCCTAGGGTTAGGGTTAGGCTTAGGGTTTGGGTTAGGGTACGGCTTAGGGTACGGGTTCGGGGAGGGGTTCGGGTACGGCGTAGGGTATGGGTTAGTGTTAGGGTTAGGGTTAGTGTAAGGGTTAGGGCTCGGTTTAGGGTACGGGTTAGGATTAGGGTACGTGTTAGGGTTAGGGTAGGGGTTAGGGTTAGGGTACGCGTTAGGGTTAGGGTAGTTATTAAACCTATCCCACTCTCTAGATACCCCTTAGCACGTAAAGGAATATTATTTGTGGGTCCAGCCATGGAGAAGAGTTTAGACACTAGGATAAGATAAGGAACACACCCATTATAAAGAAATCACATTAAGATTCTCTTTTTAAGCCGTTCCTTAAAACACTAGTGCTTAGAAAATCTATTGGAGGCAGAAGCAGTCAAGGGTAGCCTAGGGTTAGGGTTAGGCTTAGGGTTAGGCTTAGGGTACGGCTTAGGCTACGGGTTCGGGGAGGGGTTCGGGTACGGCGTAGGGTATGGGTTAGGGTTAGGGTTTGAGTTAGGGTTAGGGCTCGGTTGAGTGTACGGCTTAGGATTAGGGTACGTGTTAGGGTTAGGGTTAGGGTACGCGTTAGGGTTAGGGTAGTTATTAAACCTATCCCACTCTCTACATACCCCTTAGCACGTAAAGGAATATTATTTGGGGGTCCAGCCATGGAGAAGAGTTTAGACACTAGGATAAGATAAGGAACACACCCATTATAAAGAAATCACATTAGGATTCTCTTTTTAAGCTGTTCCTTCAAACACTAGTGCTTAGGAAATCTATTGGAGGCAGAAGCAGTCAAGGGTAGCCTAGGGTTAGGGTTAGGCTTAGGGTTAGGCTTAGGGTACGGCTTAGGGTACGGGTTCGGGGAGGGGTTCGGGTACGGCGTAGGGTATGGGTTAGGGTTAGGGTTAGGGTTAGTGTTAGGGTTAGGGCTCAGTTTAGGGTACGGGTTAGGATTAGGGTACGTGTTAGGGTTAGGGTAGGGGTTAGGGTTAGGGTACGCGTTAGGGTTAGGGTAGTTATTAAACCTATCCCACTCTCTAGATACCCCTTAGCACGTAAAGGAATATTATTTGGGGGTCTAGCCATGGAGAAGAGTTTAGACACTAGGATAAGATAAGGAACACACCCATTATAAAGAAATCACATTAGGATTCTGTTTTTAAGCCGTTCCTTAAAACACTAGTGCTTAGGAAATCTATTGGAGGCAGAAGCAGTCAAGGGTAGCCTAGGGTTAGGGTTAGGCTTAGGGTTAGGCTTAGGGTACGGCTTAGCGTACGGGTTCGGGGAGGGGTTCGGGTACGGCGTAGGGTATGGGTTAGGGTTAGGGTTAGGGTTAGTGTTAGGGTTAGGGCTCGGTTCAGGGTACGGGTTAGGATTAGGGTACGTGTTAGGGTTAGGGTAGGGGTTAGGGTTAGGGTACGCATTAGGGTTAGGGTAGTTAGTAAACCTATCCCACTCTCTAGATACCCCTTAGCACGTAAAGGAATATTATTTGCGGGTCCAGCCATGGAGAAGAGTTTAGACACTAGGATAAGATAAGGAACACACCCATTATAAAGAAATCACATTAGAATTCTCTTTTTAAGCTGTTCCTTCAGACACTAGTGCTTAGGAAATCTATTGGAGGCAGAAGCAGTCAAGGGTAGCCTAGGGTTAGAGTTAGGCTTAGGGTTAGGGTTAGGGTACGGCTTAGGGTACGGGTTCGGGGAGGGGTTCGGGTACGGCGTAGGGTATGGTTTAGGGTTAGGGTTAGGGTTTGAGTTAGGGTTAGGGCTCGGTTTAGTGTACGGCTTAGGATTAGGGTACGTGTTAGGGTTAGGGTAGGGGTTAGGGTTAGGGTACGCGTTAGGGTTAGGGTAGTTATTAAACCTATCCCACTCTCTACATACCCCTTAGCACGTAAAGGAATATTATTTGGGGGTCCAGCCATGGAGAAGAGTTTAGACACTAGGATAAAATAAGGAACACATACATTATAAAGAAATCACATTAGGATTCTCTTTTTAAGCTGTTCTTTCAAACACTAGTGCTTAGGAAATCTATTGGAGGCAGAAGCAGTCAAGGGTAGCCTAGGGTTAGGGTTAGGCTTAGGGTTAGGCTTAGGGTACGCCTTAGGGTACGGGTTCGGGGAGGGGTTCGGGTACGGCGTAGGGTATGGGTTAGGGTTAGGGTTTGAGTTAGGGTTAGGGCTCGGTTTAGTGTACGGGTTAGGATTAGGGTACGTTTTAGGGTTAGGGTAGGGGTTAGGGTTAGGGTACGCGTTAGGGTTAGGGTAGTTATTAAACCTATCCCACTCTCTACATACCCCTTAGCACGTAAAGGAATATTATTTGGGGGTCCAGCCATGGAGAAGAGTTTAGACACTAGGATAAGATAAGGAACACACCCATTATAAAGAAATCACATTAGGATTCTCTTTTTAAGCTGTTCCTTCAAACACTAGTGCTTAGGAAATCTATTGGAGGCAGAAGCAGTCAAGGGTAGCCTAGGGTTAGGGTTAGGCTTAGGGTTAGGCTTAGGGTACGGCTTAGGGTACGGGTTCGGGGAGGGGTTCGGGTACGGCGTAGGGTATGGGTTAGGGTTAGGGTTAGGGTTAGTGTTAGGGTTAGGGCTCAGTTTAGGGTACGGGTTAGGATTAGGGTACGTGTTAGGGTTAGGGTACGCGTTAGGGTTAGGGTACGCGTTAGGGTTAGGGTAGTTATTAAACCTATCCCACTCTCTAGATACCCCTTAGCACGTAAAGGAATATTATTTGGGGGTCTAGCCATGGAGAAGAGTTTAGACACTAGGATAAGATAAGGAACACACCCATTATAAAGAAATCACATTAGGATTCTGTTTTTAAGCCGTTCCTTAAAACACTAGTGCTTAGGAAATCTATTGGAGGCAGAAGCAGTCAAGGGTAGCCTAGGGTTAGGGTTAGGCTTAGGGTTAGGCTTAGGGTACGGCTTAGCGTACGGGTTCGGGGAGGGGTTCGGGTACGGCGTAGGGTATGGGTTAGGGTTAGGGTTAGGGTTAGTGTTAGGGTTAGGGCTCGGTTCAGGGTACGGGTTAGGATTAGGGTACGTGTTAGGGTTAGGGTAGGGGTTAGGGTTAGGGTACGCATTAGGGTTAGGGTAGTTAGTAAACCTATCCCACTCTCTAGATACCCCTTAGCATGTAAAGGAATATTATTTGGGGGTCCAGCCATGGAGAAGAGTTTAGACACTAGGATAAGATAAGGAACACACCCATTATAAAGAAATCACATTAGGATTCTCTTTTTAAGCTGTTCCTTCAAACACTAGTGCTTAGGAAATCTATTGGAGGCAGAAGCAGTCAAGGGTAGCCTAGGGTTAGGGTTAGGCTTAGGGTTAGGGTTAGGGTACGGCTTAGGGTACGGGTTCGGGGAGGGGTTCGGGTACGGCGTAGGGTATGGTTTAGGGTTAGGGTTAGGGTTTGAGTTAGGGTTAGGGCTCGGTTTAGTGTACGGGTTAGGATTAGGGTACGTTTTAGGGTTAGGGTAGGGGTTAGGGTTAGGGTACGCGTTAGGGTTAGGGTAGTTATTAAACCTATCCCACTCTCTAGATACCCCTTAGCATGTAAAGGAATATTATTTGGGGGTCCAGGCATGGAGAAGAGTTTAGACACTAGGATAAGATAAGGAACACACCCATTATAAAGAAATCACATTAGGATTCTCTTTTTAAGCTGTTCCTTCAAACATTAGTGCTTAGGAAATCTGTTGGAGGCAGAAGCAGTCAAGGGTAGCCTAGGGTTAGGGTTAGGCTTAGGGTTAGGCTTAGGGTACGGCTTAGGGTACGGGTTTGGGGAGGGGTTCGGGTACGGTGTAGGGTATGGGTTAGGGTTAGGTTTAGGGTTAGTGTTAGGGTTAGGGCTCGGTTCAGGGTATGGGTTAGGATTAGGGTACGTGTTAGGGTTAGGGTAGGGGTTAGGGTTAGGGTACGCGTTAGGGTTAGGGTAGTTATTAAACCTATCCCACTCTCTAGATACCCCTTAGCACGTAAAGGAATATTATTTGGGGGTCCAGCCATGGAGAAGAGTTTAGACACTAGGATAAGATAAGGAACACATACATTATAAAGAAATCACATTAGGATTCTCTTTTTAAGCTGTTCCTTCAAACACTAGTGCTTAGGAAATCTATTGGAGGCAGAAGCAGTCAAGGGTAGCCTAGGGTTAGGGTTAGGCTTAGGGTTAGGCTTAGGGTACGGCTTAGGGTACGGGTTCGGGGAGGGGTTCGGGTACGGCGTAGGGTATGGGTTAGGGTTAGGGTTTGAGTTAGGGTTAGGGCTCGGTTTAGTGTACGGGTTAGGATTAGGGTACGTGTTAGGGTTAGGGTAGGGGTTAGGGTTAGGGTACGCGTTAGGGTTAGGGTAGTTATTAAACCTATCCCACTCTCTAGATACCCCTTGGCACGTAAAGGAATATTATTTGGGGGTCCAGCCATGGAGAAGAGTTTAGACACTAGGATAAGATAAGGAACACACCCATTATAAAGAAATCACATTAGGATTCTCTTTTTAAGCTGTTCCTTCAAACACTAGTGCTTAGGAAATCTATTGGAGGCAGAAGCAGTCAAGGGTAGCCTAGGGTTAGGGTTAGGCTTAGGGTTAGGCTTAGGGTACGGCTTAGGGTACGGGTTCGGGGAGGGGTTCGGGTACGGCGTAGGGTATGGGTTAGGGTTAGGGTTTGAGTTAGGGTTAGGGCTCGGTTTAGTGTACGGGTTAGGATTAGGGTACGTTTTAGGGTTAGGGTAGGGGTTAGGGTTAGGGTACGCGTTAGGGTTAGGGTAGTTATTAAACCTATCCCACTCTCTAGATACCCCTTAGCACGTAAAGGAATATTATTTGGGGGTCCAGCCATGGAGAAGAGTTTAGACACTAGGATAAGATAAGGAACACACCCATTATAAAGAAATCACATTAGGATTCTCTTTTTAAGCTGTTCCTTCAAACACTAGTGCTTAGGAAATCTATTGGAGGCAGAAGCAGTCAAGGGTAGCCTAGGGTTAGGGTTAGGCTTAGGGTTAGGCTTAGGGTACGGCTTAGGGTACGGGTTCGGGGAGGGGTTCGGGAACGGCGTAGGGTATGGGTTAGGGTTAGGGTTAGGGTTAGTGTTAGGGTTAGGGCTCAGTTTAGGGTACGGGTTAGGATTAGGGTACGTGTTAGGGTTAGGGTAGGGGTTAGTGTTAGGGTACGCGTTAGGGTTAGGGTAGTTATTAAACCTATCCCACTCTCTAGATACCCCTTAGCACGTAAAGGAATATTATTTGGGGGTCTAGCCATGGAGAAGAGTTTAGACACTAGGATAAGATAAGGAACACACCCATTATAAAGAAATCACATTAGGATTCTGTTTTTAAGCCGTTCCTTAAAACACTAGTGCTTAGGAAATCTATTGGAGGCAGAAGCAGTCAAGGGTAGCCTAGGGTTAGGGTTAGGCTTAGGGTTAGGGTTAGGGTACGGCTTAGGGTAGGGGTTCGGGGAGGGGTTCGGGTACGGCGTAGGGTATGGGTTAGGGTTAGTGTTAGAGTTAGTGTTAGGTTTAGGGCTCGGTTTAGGGTACGGGTTAGGATTAGGGTACGTGTTAGGGTTAGGGTAGGGGTTAGGGTTAGGGTACACGTTAGGGTTAGGGTAGTTAGTAAACCTATCCCACTCTCTAGATACCCCTTAGCACGTAAAGGAATATTATTTGGGGGTCCAGCCATGGAGAAGAGTTTAGACACTAGGATAAGATAAGGAACACACCCATTATAAAGAAATCACATTAGGATTCTCTTTTTAAGCTGTTCCTTCAAACACTAGTGCTTAGGAAATCTATTGGAGGCAGAAGCAGTCAAGGGTAGCCTAGGGTTAGGGTTAGGCTTAGGGTTAGGGTTAGGGTACGGCTTAGGGTACGGGTTCGGGGAGGGGTTCGGGTACGGTGTAGGGTATGGGTTAGGGTTAGGGTTAGGGTTAGTGTTAGGGTTAGGGCTCGGTTTAGGGTACGGGTTATGATTAGGGTACGTGTTAGGGTTAGGGTAGGGGTTAGGGTTAGGGTACGCGTTAGGGTTAGGGTAGTTATTAAACCTATCCCACTCTCTAGATACCCCTTAGCACGTAAAGGAATATTATTTGGGGGTCCAGCCATGGAGAAGAGTTTAGACACTAGGATAAGATAAGGAACACACCCATTATAAAGAAATCACATTAGGATTCTCTTTTTAAGCTTTTCCTTAAAGCACTAGTGCTTAGGAAATCTATTGGTGGCAGAAGCAGTCAAGGGTAGCCTAGGGTTAGGGTTAGGCTTAGGGTTAGGGTTAGGGTACGGCTTAGGGTACGGGTTCGTGTAGGGGTTCGGGTACGGCGTAGGGTATGGGTTAGGGTTAGGGTTAGGGTTAGTTTTAGCTTTAGGTCTCGGTTTAGGGTACGGGTTAGGATTAGGGTACGTGTTAGGGTTAGGGTAGGGGTTAGGGTTAGGGTACGCTTTAGGGTTAGGGTAGTTATTAAACCTATCCCACTCTCTAGATACCCCTTAGCACGTAAAGGAATATTATTTGGGGTTCCAGCCATGGAGAAGAGTTTAGACACTAGGATAAGATAAGGAACACACCCATTATAAAGAAATCACATTAGGATTCTCTTTTTAAGCTGTTCCTTAAAACACTAGTGCTTAGGAAATCTATTGGAGGCAGTAGCAGTCAAGGGTAGCCTAGGGTTAGGGTTAGGCTTAGGGTTTGGGTTAGGGTACGGCTTAGGGTACGGGTTCGGGGAGGGGTTCGGGTACGGCGTAGGGTATGGGTTAGTGTTAGGGTTAGGGTTAGTGTAAGGGTTAGGGCTCGGTTTAGGGTACGGGTTAGGATTAGGGTACGTGTTAGGGTTAGGGTAGGGGTTAGGGTTAGGGTACGCGTTAGGGTTAGGGTAGTTATTAAACCTATCCCACTCTCTAGATACCCCTTAGCACGTAAAGGAATATTATTTGGGCGTCCAGCCATGGAGAAGAGTTTAGACACTAGGATAAGATAAGGAACACACCCATTATAAAGAAATCACATTAGGATTCTCTTTTTAAGCTGTTCCTTCAAACACTAGTGCTTAGGAAATCTATTGGAGGCAGAAGCAGTCAAGGGTAGCCAAGGGTTAGGGTTAGGCTTAGGGTTAGGCTTAGGGTACGGCTTAGGGTACGGGTTCGGGGAGGGGTTCGGGTATGGCGTAGGGTATGGTTTAGGGTTAGGGTTAGGGTTAGTGTTAGGGTTAGGGCTCGGTTCAGGGTACGGGTTAGGATTAGGGTACGTGTTAGGGTTAGGGTAGGGGTTAGGGTTAGGGTACGCGTTAGGGTTAGGGTAGTTATTAAACCTATCCCACTCTCTAGATACCCCTTAGCACGTAAAGGAATATTATTTGCGGGTCCAGCCATGGAGAAGAGTTTAGACACTAGGATAAAATAAGGAACACATACATTATAAACAAATCACATTAGGATTCTCTTTTTAAGTTGTTCCTTAAAACACTAGTGCTTAGGAAATCTATTGGAGGCAGAAGCAGTCAAGGGTAGCCTAGGGTTAGGGTTAGGCTTAGGGTTAGGGTTAGGGTACGGCTTAGGGTAGGGGTTCGGGGAGGGGTTCGGGTACGGCGTAGGGTATGGGTTAGGGTTCGTGTTAGGGTTAGGGCTCGGTTTAGGGTACGGGTTAGGATTAGGGTACGTGTTAGGGTTAGGGTAGGGGTTAGGGTTAGGGTACGCATTAGGTTAGGGTAGTTAGTAAACCTATCCCACTCTCTAGATACCCCTTAGCACGTAAAGGAATATTATTTGCGGGTCCAGCCATGGAGAAGAGTTTAGACACTAGGATAAGATAAGGAACACACCCATTATAAAGAAATCACATTAGGATTCTGTTTTTAAGCTGTTCCTTAAAACACTAGTGCTTAGGAAATCTATTGGAGGCAGAAGCAGTCAAGGGTAGCCTAGGGTTAGGGTTAGGCTTAGGGTTAGGCTTAGGGTACGGCTTAGGGTACGGGTTCGGGGAGGGGTTCGGGTACGGCGTAGGGTATGGGTTAGGGTTAGGGTTAGGGTTAGTCTTAGGGTTACGGCTCGGTTCAGGGTACGGGTTAGGATTAGGGTACGTGTTAGGGTTAGGGTTAGGGTACGTGTTAGTGTTAGGGTAGTTATTAAACCTATCCCACTCTCTAGATACCCCTTAGCACGTAAAGGAATATTATTTGGGGGTCCAGCCATGGAGAAGAGTTTAGACACTAGGATAAGATAAGGAACACACCCATTATAAAGAAATCACATTAGGATTCTCTTTTTAAGCTGTTCCTTCAAACACTAGTGCTTAGGAAATCTATAGGAGGCAGAAGCAGTCAAGGGTAGCCTAGGGTTAGGGTTAGGCTTAGGGTTAGGCTTAGGGTACGGCTTAGGGTACGGGTTCGGGGAGGGGTTCGGGAACGGCGTAGGGTATGGGTTAGGGTTAGGGTTAGGGTTAGTGTTAGGGTTAGGGCTCAGTTTAGGGTACGGGTTAGGATTAGGGTACGTGTTAGGGTTAGGGTAGGGGTTAGTGTTAGGGTACGCGTTAGGGTTAGGGTAGTTATTAAACCTATCCCACTCTCTAGATACCCCTTAGCACGTAAAGGAATATTATTTGGGGGTCTAGCCATGGAGAAGAGTTTAGACACTAGGATAAGATAAGGAACACACCCATTATAAAGAAATCACATTAGGATTCTGTTTTTAAGCCGTTCCTTAAAACACTAGTGCTTAGGAAATCTATTGGAGGCAGAAGCAGTCAAGGGTAGCCTAGGGTTAGGGTTAGGCTTAGGGTTAGGCTTAGGGTACGGGTTCGGGGAGGGGTTCGGGTACGGCGTAGGGTATGGGTTAGGGTTAGGGTTAGGGTTAGTGTTAGGGTTAGGGCTCGGTTCAGGGTACGGGTTAGGATTAGGGTACGTGTTAGGGTTAGGGTAGGGGTTAGGGTTAGGGTACGCGTTAGGGTTAGGGTAGTTATTAAACCTATCCCACTCTCTAGATACCCCTTAGCACGTAAAGCAATATTATTTGGGGGTCCAGCCATGGAGAAGAGTTTAGACACTAGGGTAAGATAAGGAACACACCCATTATAAAGAAATCACATTAGGATTCTCTTTTTAAGCTGTTCCTTCAAACACTAGTGCTTAGGAAATCTATTGGAGGCAGAAGCAGTCAAGGGTAGCCTAGGGTTAGGGTTAGGCTTAGGGTTAGGGTTAGGGTACGGCTTAGGGTAGGGGTTCGGGGAGGGGTTCGGGTACGGCGTAGGGTATGGGTTAGGGTTAGTGTTAGAGTTAGTGTTAGGGTTAGGGCTCGGTTTAGGGTACGGGTTAGGATTAGGGTACGTGTTAGGGTTAGGGTAGGGGTTAGGGTTAGGGTACACGTTAGGGTTAGGGTAGTTAGTAAACCTATCCCACTCTCTAGATACCCCTTAGCACGTAAAGGAATATTATTTGGGGGTCCAGCCATGGAGAAGAGTTTAGACACTAGGATAAGATAAGGAACACACCCATTATAAAGAAATCACATTAGGATTCTCTTTTTAAGCTGTTCCTTCAAACACTAGTGCTTAGGAAATCTATTGGAGGCAGAAGCAGTCAAGGGTAGCCTAGGGTTAGGGTTAGGCTTAGGGTTAGGGTTAGGGTACGGCTTAGGGTACGGGTTCGGGGAGGGGTTCGGGTACGGTGTAGGGTATGGGTTAGGGTTAGGGTTAGGGTTAGTGTTAGGGTTAGGGCTCGGTTTAGGGTACGGGTTATGATTAGGGTACGTGTTAGGGTTAGGGTAGGGGTTAGGGTTAGGGTACGCGTTAGGGTTAGGGTAGTTATTAAACCTATCCCACTCTCTAGATACCCCTTAGCACGTAAAGGAATATTATTTGGGGGTCCAGCCATGGAGAAGAGTTTAGACACTAGGATAAGATAAGGAACACACCCATTATAAAGAAATCACATTAGGATTCTCTTTTTAAGCTTTTCCTTAAAGCACTAGTGCTTAGGAAATCTATTGGTGGCAGAAGCAGTCAAGGGTAGCCTAGGGTTAGGGTTAGGCTTAGGGTTAGGTTTAGGGTACGGGTTCGGGGAGGGGTTCGGGTACGGCGTAGGGTATGGGTTAGGGTTAGGGTTAGGGTTAGTGTTAGGGTTAGGGCTCGGTTCAGGGTACGGGTTAGGATTAGGGTACGTGTTAGGGTTAGGGTAGGGGTTAGGGTTAGGGTACGCGTTAGGGTTAGGGTAGTTATTAAACCTATCCCACTCTCTAGATACCCCTTAGCACGTAAAGCAATATTATTTGGGGTCCAGCCATGGAGAAGAGTTTAGACACTAGGGTAAGATAAGGAACACACCCATTATAAAGAAATCACATTAGGATTCTCTTTTTAAGCTGTTCCTTCAAACACTAGTGCTTAGGAAATCTATTGGAGGCAGAAGCAGTCAAGGGTAGCCTAGGGTTAGGGTTAGGCTTAGGGTTAGGGTTAGGGTACGGCTTA